>NW_027136229.1:0-67997 GCF_039906515.1 Pseudorca crassidens | reverse complement strand
AGTCGCTGTTCTGCTTTATTTTCAAGGAAGTACCCCTTTGAAGACTCCTAGGCCTCTCGGGAGTGCATCATTGTCCCTCCAAAGTCACTGAGTACCTCCGGAACCCTGTGGGCCGGCTTAGCAACATCGAGGCCGGTTGGTCTGTCCGGTGGAGGCCCTCTGAGTGTGCCGAGTGACGGGCAACACACTGCACGTTCCTTGAGGAGAACTACATTTTCAGAGTCCTCGAACAGCCGCAGAACCTCATTTCTGGTGAGTCTGAAGTGCCCAGGAAGCCTTTGTCATGGCCTTTGTGTGAGCTGCCATGAGAAAACACTCTGCATTGAATACTTCGAGAACCTCGTACCTAAAGTCACTCTGCTCGAGGAGAAATTCAGCATCTTACCATGCTATGTCGCTAAAGGGGCACCCAGCATGAACACGTGACTGGAGGTAAGGCCCTGATTGGCCGCACAGAAGTGGAGGCATGCAGCAGTTTCCATGAGGCCGTGGCCTCTGCTCTGCATATCTTTAACTGCAGCACAGTTTGCCGGACACCTAGGAGGCTCACGTGGGCACCCTGTTCCCGGCAGGGACACTGAGTACCCCCCAGGCCCACCTGGGTCTGCTAAGCAACATCCAGGCCCGGAGCCCTTTAGAGCCCCTCTGTGTATGCCGAGCGTAGGGAAACGCACCACACTCTCTTTTGGAGCAGCCTAATTTCCCCAGCACTCGCACACGCTCAGGAACACTGTTCTAGCACATCCCACATGGCGTCCAAGTCTTACGCAATGCCCTAGTCCGAGCTGCACTCAGAGAAACCCTCGGCGTCACATTCCATCTGGGACCTCCTGCCAGAAGTCACCGTGCCTCCTCGAGAAAGTTGGCTTGCGTTCTTACTGCAATTTAAGTCCTCTTCTTCCAGTGGCGCTGCAGGCTTTTGAATAGCCACAGGCCCAGAGGAGCAGCTACGCCGTTCCTTGGTTGAGGCAGTTCGCCTGATGCAGAACACCCTACTTCGAGAATTTGATTCAGGGTAGGAAACACAGTGTAACCTGTGTCTCTTTGGACTTGTTAGATACCGCAGGGGTTTATGCTGAGGGTGTCCATGGAAACGGGGGCCTGCTGGAAATAGACTTGCTTTCCCACTTTCAAGGCCGCATTCACGCTGCCTTGCAGCTACTTGACATTCCCTGCTCCTGACAGGCCTGGAAACCCTGTAAGAAGGCTGCGGGGAAAATTGTGAGTTTGCTCTGTCTGAACCAGGTGCTTCCATGGCCGCGGTGGTGGTCCGCATGACAGACTCTAGAGCGAAAGGGAACCTCGAAGTGAGAACTCGCCTCCAGGTTAGGCCCTGAGTAGCCATGCAGAAAGGGAGGCATGCAGCTGATTCCATGAGTTCTCAGTCGCTTATGTGCTTTATTTTAAAGAAATACGCGTCCGGGGACTCCTAGGCCCCACGGGTGTGCATCGTTTTCCCTCCGAGGTCACTGAGTGCCTCCAGACACCTGTGGGCCGGCGGAGCAACGTCGAGGTCCATTGGTTGATCCCCCGGAGGACCTCTGTGCCTGCCGAGTGCTGGGCAGCAACACACTGCGCGTTCCTTGAGGAGCGCTACATCTCCAGAGCCCTCGAACGCCCTCGGGACAACATGGCTGGTGAGTGCGAAGTGCCCAGGAAGACTCTGTCATGGCCCTTGTGTGAGCTGCCATGAGAGAACACTGTGCTTGGAACACTGCGAGGCCCGCCCTCGCACCTGAAGTCACTCTGCTCGAGGAGAAAGTCAGCATCTTAGCACGCTGTGTCGCTACCGGCACACCCAGCATGAACCCATGCCTGGAAGGAAGGCCCTGATTCGCCGTGCAGAAGCGGAGGCCTGCTGCAGGTTCCAGGAGGCGGTGGCCTCTGCTCTGCATGCCTTTAACGGCAGCACAGCTTTCTGGACACCTGGGAGGCTAGCCGGGGCACCCTGCTCCCGGCAGGAACACTGAGTATCCCCAGGTGCACCTGGGTCTGCTAAGCAACATCCAGGCCCGTAGCCCTTCAGAGCCCCCTGTGTGCAGGCCGAGCGTAGGGAAACGCACTGCCCTCTCCTTTGGAGCAGCTTAGTTTCCTCCGCACTCGCACACGTTCGCGAACACCGTTCTGGCACGTCCCACGTGGCGCGGAGGTCTTACGCGGTGCCCTAGTAGGAGCTGCCCTCAGAGGAGCCCTCGTCTTCGCCTTCCATCCAGGACCTCCTGACTGAAGTCACCGTGCCTCCTAGAGGACGGCGGCTTGGGTTCTTACTGCACTTTAAGTCCTGTTCCTTCTGCGGCACTGCAGGCAGCCCCAGGCCCAGAGGAGCAGCTACGGCGTTCCTCAGTTGAGACAGTTCGCCAGATGCGGGACTCCCTACTTCGATACGTTGATTCAGGGAAGGAAACGCAGGGTAACCGGTGTCTCTTGGGACTCGTTAGAAGCCACAGGGATGTACGCTGAGTGTGCCCATGAAAACGGGGGCCTGCTGGAACTAGCCCTGCTTTCCCATTTTGAGGGCGGCATTCATGCCTGCCTTGAAGCTACCTGACCTTCCCAGCTCCCGACAGGCCAGTGAGCCCTGGAAGAATGCTTCGGGGAAAACACTGTGCTTTGAATACTTTGAGGACCTCGGACCTGTAGTCACTCTACCCGTGGAGAAACTCAGCCTCTTAGCATGCTGTGTTGCGACCGGCACTCCCAGCATGAACACATGCCTGGAAGTAAGGCTCTGATTGGCCGCGCAGAAGCGGAGGCGTGCTGCAGTTTCCATGAGGCGGTGGCCTCTGCTCTGGTTATCTTTAACTGCAGCACAGTTTGCCGGACACCTAGGAGGCTCCTGGACATTCCCTGCTCCTGACAGGCCTGGAAACCCTGTAAGAAGGCTGCGGGGAAAATTATGAGTTTGCTCTGTCTGAACCAGGTGCTTCCATGGCCGCGGTGGTGGTCCGCCTGACAAGCTCTAGAGCTAAAGGGAATCCCAACGTGAGAACTTGCCTCCGGGTTAGGCCCTGAGTAGCCGTGCAGAAAGGGAGGCATGTAGCTGTTTCCATGAGTTCTTAGTGGCTTATGTGCTTTAATTTACAGGAAGTAGACTTTTGAGTACTCCTAGGCCTCTCGGGTATGTATCATTTTCCCTCCAATTTCACTGACTACCTCCGGCTAGCTCAACCTGGGCCAGCTGAGCAACTTCAAGGCCCATCGGTTGATCCCTCGGAGGCCCTCTGTGCGTTTCCAGTGATGGGCAACACCCTGTACCTTCCTTGAGGAGACCTACATTTCCAGAGTCCTCGAATGGCCTCAGGACAACATTGCTGGTGAGTCCCAAGTGCCCAGGAAGACTTCGTCATGGCCCTTGTGTGAGCTGCCATGAGAAAACACTGTGCTTTGAATACTTGGAGGACCTCGGACCTGTAGTCACTCTATCCGAGGATAAACTCAGCCTCTTAGCATGCTGTGTCGCTACCGGCACACCTGGCATGAGCACATGCCTGGAAGTTAGGCCCCGATTGGCCACGCAGAAGCAGCGGTGTGCTGCAGTTTCCATGAGGCGGTGGCCTCTGCTTTGCATATCTTTAACTGCAGCACCGTTTTCTGGACACCTTGGAAGCTAGCGTGGGCAACCTGTTCCCAACGGGAACACTGAGTACCCCCAGGCCCACCTGGGTCTGCTAAGCAACATCCAGGCCCGGAGCCCTTTAGAGCTCCTCTGTGTATGCCGAGCATAGGGAAACGCACCACACTCCTTTTTGGAGCAGCTTAATTTCACCAGCACTCGCACACGCTCAGGAACACTGTTCTAGCACATCCCACATGGCGTCGAAGTCTTACGCAATGCCCTAGTCTGAGCTGCACTCAGAGAAACCCTCGGCGTCGCATTCCATCTGGGACCTCCCGCCTGAAGTCACCGTGCCTCCTCGAGAAAGTTGGCTTGCGTTCTTACTGCAATTTAAGTCCTCTTCTTCCTGTGGCGCTGCAGGCTTTTGAATAGCCACAGGCCCAGAGGAGCAGCTACGCCGTTCCTTGGTTGAGGCAGTTCGCTTGATGCAGAACTCCCTACTTCGAGAATTTGATTCAGGGTAGGAAACACAGGGTAACCTGTGTCTCTTTGGACTTGTTAGAAACCACAGGGGTGTATGCTGAGGGTGCCCATGGAAACGGGGGCCTGCTGGAACTACCCTTGCTTTCCCATTTTGAAGGCTGCATTCATGCTGCCTTGAAGCTGCATGACGTTCCCTGCTGTTGACAGGCCTGTTAAACCCTGTAGGAATGCTTCTTGGAAAAAAATGAGTTTGCTCTGTCTAAACCAGGTGCTTCCGTGGCCGCGGCGGTGGTCTGCCTGACAAGCTCTAGAGCTAAAAGGATACTCAACGTGGGAACTTGCCTCCATTTTAGGTCCCGAGTAGCCGGGCAGAAAGGGAGGCATACAGCTGTTTCCATGAGTTCTTAGTCGCTGTTCTGCTTTATTTTCAAGGAAGTACCCCTTTGAAGACTCCTAGGCCTCTCGGGAGTGCATCATTGTCCCTCCAAAGTCACTGAGTACCTCCGGAACCCTGTGGGCCGGCTTAGCAACATCGAGGCCGGTTGGTCTGTCCGGTGGAGGCCCTCTGAGTGTGCCGAGTGACGGGCAACACACTGCACGTTCCTTGAGGAGAACTACATTTTCAGAGTCCTCGAACAGCCGCAGAACCTCATTTCTGGTGAGTCTGAAGTGCCCAGGAAGTCTTTGTCATGGCCTTTGTGTGAGCTGCCATGAGAAAACACTCTGCATTGAATACTTCGAGAACCTCGTACCTAAAGTCACTCTGCTCGAGGAGAAATTCAGCATCTTACCATGCTATGTCGCTAAAGGGGCACCCAGCATGAACACGTGACTGGAGGTAAGGCCCTGATTGGCCGCACAGAAGTGGAGGCATGCAGCAGTTTCCATGAGGCCGTGGCCTCTGCTCTGCATATCTTTAACTGCAGCACAGTTTGCCGGACACCTAGGAGGCTCACGTGGGCACCCTGTTCCCGGCAGGGACACTGAGTACCCCCCAGGCCCACCTGGGTCTGCTAAGCAACATCCAGGCCCGGAGCCCTTTAGAGCCCCTCTGTGTATGCCGAGCGTAGGGAAACGCACCACACTCTCTTTTGGAGCAGCCTAATTTCCCCAGCACTCGCACACGCTCAGGAACACTGTTCTAGCACATCCCACATGGCGTCCAAGTCTTACGCAATGCCCTAGTCCGAGCTGCACTCAGAGAAACCCTCGGCGTCACATTCCATCTGGGACCTCCTGCCAGAAGTCACCGTGCCTCCTCGAGAAAGTTGGCTTGCGTTCTTACTGCAATTTAAGTCCTCTTCTTCCAGTGGCGCTGCAGGCTTTTGAATAGCCACAGGCCCAGAGGAGCAGCTACGCCGTTCCTTGGTTGAGGCAGTTCGCCTGATGCAGAACACCCTACTTCGAGAATTTGATTCAGGGTAGGAAACACAGTGTAACCTGTGTCTCTTTGGACTTGTTAGATACCGCAGGGGTTTATGCTGAGGGTGTCCATGGAAACGGGGGCCTGCTGGAAATAGACTTGCTTTCCCACTTTCAAGGCCGCATTCACGCTGCCTTGCAGCTACTTGACATTCCCTGCTCCTGACAGGCCTGGAAACCCTGTAAGAAGGCTGCGGGGAAAATTGTGAGTTTGCTCTGTCTGAACCAGGTGCTTCCATGGCCGCGGTGGTGGTCCGCATGACAGACTCTAGAGCGAAAGGGAACCTCGAAGTGAGAACTCGCCTCCAGGTTAGGCCCTGAGTAGCCATGCAGAAAGGGAGGCATGCAGCTGATTCCATGAGTTCTCAGTCGCTTATGTGCTTTATTTTAAAGAAATACGCGTCCGGGGACTCCTAGGCCCCACGGGTGTGCATCGTTTTCCCTCCGAGGTCACTGAGTGCCTCCAGACACCTGTGGGCCGGCGGAGCAACGTCGAGGTCCATTGGTTGATCCCCCGGAGGACCTCTGTGCCTGCCGAGTGCTGGGCAGCAACACACTGCGCGTTCCTTGAGGAGCGCTACATCTCCAGAGCCCTCGAACGCCCTCGGGACAACATGGCTGGTGAGTGCGAAGTGCCCAGGAAGACTCTGTCATGGCCCTTGTGTGAGCTGCCATGAGAGAACACTGTGCTTGGAACACTGCGAGGCCCGCCCTCGCACCTGAAGTCACTCTGCTCGAGGAGAAAGTCAGCATCTTAGCACGCTGTGTCGCTACCGGCACACCCAGCATGAACCCATGCCTGGAAGGAAGGCCCTGATTCGCCGTGCAGAAGCGGAGGCCTGCTGCAGGTTCCAGGAGGCGGTGGCCTCTGCTCTGCATGCCTTTAACGGCAGCACAGCTTTCTGGACACCTGGGAGGCTAGCCGGGGCACCCTGCTCCCGGCAGGAACACTGAGTATCCCCAGGTGCACCTGGGTCTGCTAAGCAACATCCAGGCCCGTAGCCCTTCAGAGCCCCCTGTGTGCAGGCCGAGCGTAGGGAAACGCACTGCCCTCTCCTTTGGAGCAGCTTAGTTTCCTCCGCACTCGCACACGTTCGCGAACACCGTTCTGGCACGTCCCACGTGGCGCGGAGGTCTTACGCGGTGCCCTAGTAGGAGCTGCCCTCAGAGGAGCCCTCGTCTTCGCCTTCCATCCAGGACCTCCTGACTGAAGTCACCGTGCCTCCTAGAGGACGGCGGCTTGGGTTCTTACTGCACTTTAAGTCCTGTTCCTTCTGCGGCACTGCAGGCAGCCCCAGGCCCAGAGGAGCAGCTACGGCGTTCCTCAGTTGAGACAGTTCGCCGGATGCGGGACTCCCTACTTCGATACGTTGATTCAGGGAAGGAAACGCAGGGTAACCGGTGTCTCTTGGGACTCGTTAGAAGCCACAGGGATGTACGCTGAGTGTGCCCATGAAAACGGGGGCCTGCTGGAACTAGCCCTGCTTTCCCATTTTGAGGGCGGCATTCATGCCTGCCTTGAAGCTACCTGACCTTCCCAGCTCCCGACAGGCCAGTGAGCCCTGGAAGAATGCTTCGGGGAAAACACTGTGCTTTGAATACTTTGAGGACCTCGGACCTGTAGTCACTCTACCCGTGGAGAAACTCAGCCTCTTAGCATGCTGTGTTGCTACCGGCACTCCCAGCATGAACACATGCCTGGAAGTAAGGCTCTGATTGGCCGCGCAGAGGCGGAGGCGTGCTGCAGTTTCCATGAGGCGGTGGCCTCTGCTCTGGTTATCTTTAACTGCAGCACAGTTTGCCGGACACCTAGGGGGCTCGCGTGGGCACCCTGTTCCCGGCAGGGACACTGAGTACCCCCCAGGCCCACCTGGGTCTGCTAAGCAACATCCAGGCCCGGAGCCCTTTAGAGCCCCTCTGTGTATGCCGAGCGTAGGGAAACGCACCGCACTCTCTTTTGGAGCAGCCTAATTTCCCCAGCATTCACACACGCTCAGGAACACTGTTCTAGCACATCCCACATGGCATCGAAGTCTTACGCAATGCCCTAGTCCGAGCTGCACTCAGAGAAACCCTCGGCGTCGCATTCCGTCTGGGACCTCCTGCCTGAAGTCACCGTGCCTCCTCGAGAAAGTTGGCTTGCGTTCTTACTGCAATTTAAGTCCTCTTCTTCCAGTGGCGCTGCAGGCTTTTGAATAGCCACAGGCCCAGAGGAGCAGCTACGCCGTTCCTTGGTTGAGGCAGTTCGCTTGATGCAGAACTCCCTACTTCGAGAAGTTGATTCAGGGTAGGAAACACAGGGTAACCTGTGTCTCTTTGGACTTGTTAGATACCACAGGGGTGTATGCTGAGGGTGCCCATGGAAACGGGGGCCTGCTGGAAATAGACTTGCTTTCCCACTTTGAAGGCCGCATTCACGCTGCCTTGCAGCTACTTGACATTCCCTGCTCCTGACAGGCCTGGAAACCCTGTAAGAAGGCTGCGGGGAAAATTATGAGTTTGCTCTGTCTGAACCAGGTGCTTCCATGGCCGCGGTGGTGGTCCGCCTGACAAGCTCTAGAGCTAAAGGGAATCCCAACGTGAGAACTTGCCTCCAGGTTAGGCCCTGAGTAGCCGTGCAGAAAGGGAGGCATGTAGCTGTTTCCATGAGTTCTTAGTGGCTTATGTGCTTTAATTTACAGGAAGTAGACTTTTGAGTACTCCTAGGCCTCTCGGGTATGTATCATTTTCCCTCCAATTTCACTGACTACCTCCGGCTAGCTCAACCTGGGCCAGCTGAGCAACTTCAAGGCCCATCGGTTGATCCCTCGGAGGCCCTCTGTGCGTTTCCAGTGATGGGCAACACCCTGTACCTTCCTTGAGGAGACCTACATTTCCAGAGTCCTCGAATGGCCTCAGGACAACATTGCTGGTGAGTCCCAAGTGCCCAGGAAGACTTCATCATGGCCCTTGTGTGAGCTGCCATGAGAAAACACTGTGCTTTGAATACTTGGAGGACCTCGGACCTGTAGTCACTCTATCCGAGGATAAACTCAGCCTCTTAGCATGCTGTGTCGCTACCGGCACACCTGGCATGAGCACATGCCTGGAAGTTAGGCCCCGATTGGCCACGCAGAAGCAGCGGTGTGCTGCAGTTTCCATGAGGCGGTGGCCTCTGCTTTGCATATCTTTAACTGCAGCACCACTTTCTGGACACCTTGGAAGCTAGCGTGGGCACCCTGTTCCCGACGGGAACACTGAGTACCCCCAGGCCCACCTGGGTCTGCTAAGCAACATCCAGGCCCGGAGCCCTTTAGAGCCCCTCTGTGTATGCCGAGCGTAGGGAAACGCACCGCACTCTCTTTTGGAGCAGCCTAATTTCACCAGCACTTGCACACGCTCAGGAACACTGTTCTAGCACATCCCACATGGCGTCCAAGTCTTACGCAATGCCCTAGTCCGAGCTGCACTCAGAGAAAACCTCGGCGTCGTATTCCGTCTGGGACCTCCTGCCTGAAGTCACCGTGCCTCCTAGAGAAAGTTGGCTTGCGTTCTTACTGCAATTTAAGTCCTCTTCTTCCAGTGGCGCTGCAGGCTTTTGAATAGCCACAGGCCCAGAGGAGCAGCTACGCCGTTCCTTGGTTGAGGCACTTCGCTTGATGCAGAACTCCCTACTTCGAGAAGTTGATTCAGGGTAGGAAACACAGGGTAACCTGTGTCTCTTTGGACTTGTTAGATACCACAGGGGTGTATGCTGAGGGTGCCCATGGAAACGGGGGCCTGCTGGAAATAGACTTGCTTTCCCACTTTGAAGGCCGCATTCACGCTGCCTTGCAGCTACTTGACATTCCCTGCTCCTGACAGGCCTGGAAACCCTGTAAGAAGGCTGCGGGGAAAATTATGAGTTTGCTCTGTCTGAACCAGGTGCTTCCATGGCCGCGGTGGTGGTCTGCCTGACAAGCTCTAGAGCTAAAGGGAATCCCAATGTGAGAACTTGCCTCCAGGTTAGGCCCTGAGTAGCCGTGCAGAAAGGGAGGCATGTAGCTGTTTCCATGAGTTCTTAGTGGCTTATGTGCTTTAATTTACAGGAAGTAGACTTTTGAGTACTCCTAGGCCTCTCGGGTATGCATCATTTTCCCTCCAATTTCACTGACTACCTCCGGCTAGCTCAACCTGGGCCCGCTGAGCAACTTCAAGGCCCATCGGTTGATCCCTCGGAGGCCCTCTGTGCATTTCCAGTGATGGGAAATACCCTGTACCTTCCTTGAGGAGACCTACGTTTCCAGAGTCCTCGAATGGCCTCAGGACAACATTGCTGGTGAGTCCCAAGTGCCCAGGAAGACTTCGTCATGGCCCTTGTGTGAGCTGCCATGAGAAAACACTGTGCTTTGAATACTTGGAGGACCTCGGACCTGTAGTCACTCTATCCGAGGATAAACTCAGCCTCTTAGCATGCTGTGTCGCTACCGGCACACCTGGCATGAGCACATGCCTGGAAGTTAGGCCCCGATTGGCCACGCAGAAGCAGCGGTGTGCTGCAGTTTCCATGAGGCGGTGGTCTCTGCTTTGCATATCTTTAACTGCAGCACCGTTTTCTGGACACCTTGGAAGCTAGCGTGGGCACCCTGTTCCCAACGGGAACACTGAGTACCCCCAGGCCCACCTGGGTCTGCTAAGCAACATCCAGGCCCGGAGCCCTTTAGAGCTCCTCTGTGTATGCCGAGCATAGGGAAATACACCACACTCCTTTTTGGAGCAGCTTAATTTCACCAGCACTTGCACACGCTCAGGAACACTGTTCTAGCACATCCCACATGGCGTCGAAGTCTTACGCATTGCCCTAGTCCGAGCTGCACTCAGAGAAACCCTCGGCTTCGCATTCCATCTGGGACCTCCTGCCTGAAGTCACCATGCCTCCTAGAGAAAGTCGCCTTGTGTTCTTACTGCAATTTAAGTCCTCTTCTTCCTGTGGCACTGCAGGCTTTTGAATAGCTACAGGCCCAGAGGAGCAGCTACGGTGTTCCTTGGTTGAGGCAGTTCGCTTGATGCAGAACACCCTACTTCGAGAAGTTGAATCAGGAAAGGAAACACAGGGTAACCTGTGTCTCTTTGGACTTGTTAGAAACCACAGGGGTGTATGCTGAGGGTGCCCATGGAAACGGGGGCCTGCTGGAACTACCCTTGCTTTCCCATTTTGAAGGCTGCATTCATGCTGCCTTGAAGCTGCATGACGTTCCCTGCTGTTGACAGGCCTGTTAAACCCTGTAGGAATGCTTCTTGGAAAAAAATGAGTTTGCTCTGTCTAAACCAGGTGCCTCCGTGGCCGCGGCGGTGGTCTGCCTGACAAGCTCTAGAGCTAAAAGGATACTCAACGTGGGAACTTGCCTCCATTTTAGGTCCCGAGTAGCCGGGCAGAAAGGGAGGCATACAGCTGTTTCCATGAGTTCTTAGTCGCTGTTCTGCTTTATTTTCAAGGAAGTACCCCTTTGAAGACTCCTAGGCCTCTCAGGAGTGCATCATTGTCCCTCCAAAGTCACTGAGTACCTTCGGAACCCTGTGGGCCGGCTTAGCAACATCGAGGCCGGTTGGTCTGTCCGGTGGAGGCCCTCTGAGTGTGCCGAGTGACGGGCAACACACTGCACGTTCCTTGAGGAGAACTACATTTCCAGAGTCCTCGAACAGCCGCAGGACCTCATTTCTGATGAGTCCGAAGTGCCCAGGAAGTCTTTGTCATGGCCCTTGTGTGAGCTGCCATGAGAAAACACTCTGCATTGAATACTTCGAGAACCTCGTACCTAAAGTCACTCTGCTCGAGGAGAAAGTCAGCATCTTACCATGCTGTGTCGCTAAAGGGGCACCCAGCATGAACACGTGACTGGAGGTAAGGCCCTGATTGGCCGCACAGAAGCGGAGGCGTGCTGCAGTTTCCATGAGGCGGTGGCCTCTGCTCTGGTTATCTTTAACTGCAGCACAGTTTGCCGGACACCTAGGAGGCTCGCGTGGGCACCCTGTTTCCAGCAGGGACACTGAGTACCCCCAGGCCCACCTGGGTCTGCTAAGCAACATCCAGGCCCGGAGCCCTTTAGAGCCCCTCTGTGTATGCCGAGCGTAGGGAAACGCACCGCACTCTCTTTTGGAGCAGCCTAATTTCCCCAGCACTCGCACACGCTCAGGAACACTGTTCTAGCACATCCCACATGGCGTCGAAGTCTTACGCAATGCCTTAGTCCGAGCTGCACTCAGAGAAACCCTCGGCGTCGCATTCCGTCTGGGACCTCCTGCCTGAAGTCACCGTGCCTCCTCGAGAAAGTTGGCTTGCGTTCTTACTGCAATTTAAGTCCTCTTCTTCCAGTGGCGCTGCAGGCTTTTGAATAGCCACAGGCCCAGAGGAGCAGCTACGCCGTTCCTTGGTTGAGGCACTTCGCTTGATGCAGAACTCCCTACTTCGAGAAGTTGATTCAGGGTAGGAAACACAGGGTAACCTGTGTCTCTTTGGACTTGTTAGATACCACAGGGGTGTATGCTGAGGGTGCCCATGGAAACGGGGGCCTGCTGGAAATAGACTTGCTTTCCCACTTTGAAGGCCGCATTCACGCTGCCTTGCAGCTACTTGACATTCCCTGCTCCTGACAGGCCTGGAAACCCTGTAAGAAGGCTGCGGGGAAAATTATGAGTTTGCTCTGTCTGAACCAGGTGCTTCCATGGCCGCGGTGGTGGTCCGCCTGACAAGCTCTAGAGCTAAAGGGAATCCCAACGTGAGAACTTGCCTCCAGGTTAGGCCCTGAGTAGCCGTGCAGAAAGGGAGGCATGTAGCTGTTTCCATGAGTTCTTAGTGGCTTATGTGCTTTAATTTACAGGAAGTAGACTTTTGAGTACTCCTAGGCCTCTCGGGTATGCATCATTTTCCCTCCAATTTCACTGACTACCTCCGGCTAGCTCAACCTGGGCCGGCTGAGCAACTTCAAGGCCCATCGGTTGATCCCTCGGAGGCCCTCTGTGCGTTTCCAGTGATGGGCAACACCCTGTACCTTCCTTGAGGAGACCTACATTTCCAGAGTCCTCGAATGGCCTCAGGACAACATTGCTGGTGAGTCCCAAGTGCCCAGGAAGACTTCGTCATGGCCCTTGTGTGAGCTGCCATGAGAAAACACTGTGCTTTGAATACTTGGAGGACCTCGGACCTGTAGTCACTCTATCCGAGGATAAACTCAGCCTCTTAGCATGCTGTGTCGCTACCGGCACACCTGGCATGAGTACATGCCTGGAAGTTAGGCCCCGATTGGCCACGCAGAAGCAGCGGTGTGCTGCAGTTTCCATGAGGCGGTGGCCTCTGCTTTGCATATCTTTAACTGCAGCACCGTTTTCTGGACACGTAGGAGGCTCACGTGGGCACCCTGTTTCCGGCAGGGACACTGAGTACCCCCAGGCCCACCTGGGTCTGCTAAGCAACATCCAGGCCCGGAGCCCTTTAGAGCCCCTCTGTGTATGCCGAGCGTAGGGAAACGCACCGCACTCTCTTTTGGAGCAGCCTAATTTCCCCAGCACTCGCACACGCTCAGGAACACTGTTCTAGCACATCCCACATGGCGTCGAAGTCTTACGCAATGCCCTAGTCCGAGCTGCACTCAGAGAAACCCTCGGCGTCGCATTCCGTCTGGGACCTCCTGCCTGAAGTCACCGTGCCTCCTCGAGAAAGTTGGCTTGCGTTCTTACTGCAATTTAAGTCCTCTTCTTCCAGTGGCGCTGCAGGCTTTTGAATAGCCACAGGCCCAGAGGAGCAGCTACGCCGTTCCTTGGTTGAGGCACTTCGCTTGATGCAGAACTCCCTACTTCGAGAAGTTGATTCAGGGTAGGAAACACAGGGTAACCTGTGTCTCTTTGGACTTGTTAGATACCACAGGGGTGTATGCTGAGGGTGCCCATGGAAACGGGGGCCTGCTGGAAATAGACTTGCTTTCCCACTTTGAAGGCCGCATTCACGCTGCCTTGCAGCTACTTGACATTCCCTGCTCCTGACAGGCCTGGAAACCCTGTAAGAAGGCTGCGGGGAAAATTATGAGTTTGCTCTGTCTGAACCAGGTGCTTCCATGGCCGCGGTGGTGGTCCGCCTGACAGGCTCTAGAGCTAAAGGGAATCCCAACGTGAGAACTTGCCTCCAGGTTAGGCCCTGAGTAGCCGTGCAGAAAGGGAGACATGTAGCTGTTTCCATGAGTTCTTAGTGGCTTATGTGCTTTAATTTACAGGAAGTAGACTTTTGAGTACTCCTAGGCCTCTCGGGTATGCATCATTTTCCCTCCAATTTCACTGACTACCTCCAGCTAGCTCAACCTGGGCCGGCTGAGCAACTTCAAGGCCCATCGGTTGATCCCTCGGAGGCCCTCTGTGCGTTTCCAGTGATGGGCAACACCCTGTACCTTCCTTGAGGAGACCTACATTTCCAGAGTCCTCGAATGGCCTCAGGACAACATTGCTGGTGAGTCCCAAGTGCCCAGGAAGACTTCGTCATGGCCCTTGTGTGAGCTGCCATGAGAAAACACTGTGCTTTGAATACTTGGAGGACCTCGGACCTGTAGTCACTCTATCCGAGGATAAACTCAGCCTCTTAGCATGCTGTGTCGCTACCGGCACACCTGGCATGAGCACATGCCTGGAAGTTAGGCCCCTATTGGCCACGCAGAAGCAGCGGTGTGCTGCAGTTTCCATGAGGCGGTGGCCTCTGCTTTGCATATCTTTAACTGCAGCACCGTTTTCTGGACACCTAGGAGGCTCACGTGGGCACCCTGTTTCCGGCAGGGACACTGAGTACCCCCAGGCCCACCTGGGTCTGCTAAGCAACATCCAGGCCCGGAGCCCTTTAGAGCCCCTCTGTGTATGCGGAGCGTAGGGAAACGCACCGCACTCTCTTTTGGAGCAGCCTAATTTCACCAGCACTCGCACACGCTCAGGAACACTGTTCTAGCACATCCCACATGGCGTCGAAGTCTTACGCAATGCCCTAGTCCGAGCTGCACTCAGAGAAACCCTCGGCATCGCATTCCGTCTGGGACCTCCTGCCTGAAGTCACCGTGCCTCCTAGAGAAAGTTGGCTTGCGTTCTTACTGCAATTTAAGTCCTCTTCTTCCAGTGGCGCTGCAGGCTTTTGAATAGCCACAGGCCCAGAGGAGCAGCTACGCCGTTCCTTGGTTGAGGCAGTTTGCTTGATGCAGAACTCCCTACTTCGAGAAGTTGATTCAGGGTAGGAAACACAGGGTAACCTGTGTCTCTTTGGACTTGTTAGATACCACAGGGGTGTATGCTGAGGGTGCCCATGGAAACGGGGGCCTGCTGGAAATAGACTTGCTTTCCCACTTTGAAGGCCGCATTCACGCTGCCTTGCAGCTACTTGACATTCCCTGCTCCTGACAGGCCTGGAAACCCTGTAAGAAGGCTGCGGGGAAAATTATGAGTTTGCTCTGTCTGAACCAGGTGCTTCCATGGCCGCGGTGGTGGTCCGCCTGACAGGCTCTAGAGCTAAAGGGAATCCCAACGTGAGAACTTGCCTCCAGGTTAGGCCCTGAGTAGCCGTGCAGAAAGGGAGGCATGTAGCTGTTTCCATGAGTTCTTAGTGGCTTATGTGCTTTAATTTACAGGAAGTAGACTTTTGAGTACTCCTAGGCCTCTCGGGTATGCATCATTTTCCCTCCAATTTCACTGACTACCTCCGGCTAGCTCAACCTGGGCCGGCTGAGCAACTTCAAGGCCCATCGGTTGATCCCTCGGAGGCCCTCTGTGCGTTTCCAGTGATGGGCAACACCCTGTACCTTCCTTGAGGAGACCTACATTTCCAGAGTCCTCGAATGGCCTCAGGACAACATTGCTGGTGAGTCCCAAGTGCCCAGGAAGACTTCGTCATGGCCCTTGTGTGAGCTGCCATGAGAAAACACTGTGCTTTGAATACTTGGAGGACCTCGGACCTGTAGTCACTCTATCCGAGGATAAACTCAGCCTCTTAGCATGCTGTGTCGCTACCGGCACACCTGGCATGAGCACATGCCTGGAAGTTAGGCCCCTATTGGCCACGCAGAAGCAGCGGTGTGCTGCAGTTTCCATGAGGCGGTGGCCTCTGCTTTGCATATCTTTAACTGCAGCTCTGTTTTCTGGACACCTAGGAGGCTCACGTGGGCACCCTGTTTCCGGCAGGGACACTGAGTACCCCCAGGCCCACCTGGGTCTGCTAAGCAACATCCAGGCCCGGAGCCCTTTAGAGCCCCTCTGTGTATGCCGAGCGTAGGGAAACGCACCGCACTCTCTTTTGGAGCAGCCTAATTTCCCCAGCACTCGCACACGCTCAGGAACACTGTTCTAGCACATCCCACATGGCGTCGAAGTCTTACGCAATGCCCTAGTCCGAGCTGCACTCAGAGAAACCCTCGGCATCGCATTCCGTCTGGGACCTCCTGCCTGAAGTCACCGTGCCTCCTCGAGAAAGTTGGCTTGCGTTCTTACTGCAATTTAAGTCCTCTTCTTCCAGTGGCGCTGCAGGCTTTTGAATAGCCACAGGCCCAGAGGAGCAGCTACGCCGTTCCTTGGTTGAGGCACTTCGCTTGATGCAGAACTCCCTACTTCGAGAAGTTGATTCAGGGTAGGAAACACAGGGTAACCTGTGTCTCTTTGGACTTGTTAGATACCACAGGGGTGTATGCTGAGGGTGCCCATGGAAACGGGGGCCTGCTGGAAATAGACTTGCTTTCCCACTTTGAAGGCCGCATTCACGCTGCCTTGCAGCTACTTGACATTCCCTGCTCCTGACAGGCCTGGAAACCCTGTAAGAAGGCTGCGGGGAAAATTATGAGTTTGCTCTGTCTGAACCAGGTGCTTCCATGGCCGCGGTGGTGGTCCGCCTGTCAGGCTCTAGAGCTAAAGGGAATCCCAACGTGAGAACTTGCCTCCGGGTTAGGCCCTGAGTAGCCGTGCAGAAAGGGAGGCATGTAGCTGTTTCCATGAGTTCTTAGTGGCTTATGTGCTTTAATTTACAGGAAGTAGACTTTTGAGTACTCCTAGGCCTCTCGGGTATGCATCATTTTCCCTCCAATTTCACTGACTACCTCCGGCTAGCTCAACCTGGGCCGGCTGAGCAACTTCAAGGCCCATCGGTTGATCCCTCGGAGGCCCTCTGTGCGTTTCCAGTGATGGGCAACACCCTGTACCTTCCTTGAGGAGACCTACATTTCCAGAGTCCTCGAATGGCCTCAGGACAACATTGCTGGTGAGTCCCAAGTGCCCAGGAAGACTTCGTCATGGCCCTTGTGTGAGCTGCCATGAGAAAACACTGTGCTTTGAATACTTGGAGGACCTCGGACCTGTAGTCACTCTATCCGAGGATAAACTCAGCCTCTTAGCATGCTGTGTCGCTACCGGCACACCTGGCATGAGCACATGCCTGGAAGTTAGGCCCCGATTGGCCACGCAGAAGCAGCGGTGTGCTGCAGTTTCCATGAGGCGGTGGCCTCTGCTTTGCATACCTCTAACTGCAGCACCGTTTTCTGGACACCTAGGAGGCTCACGTGGGCACCCTGTTTCCGGCAGGGACACTGAGTACCCCCAGGCCCACCTGGGTCTGCTAAGCAACATCCAGGCCCGGAGCCCTTTAGAGCCCCTCTGTGTATGCCGAGCGTAGGGAAACGCACCGCACTCTCTTTTGGAGCAGCCTAATTTCCCCAGCACTCGCACACGCTCAGGAACACTGTTCTAGCACATCCCACATGGCGTCGAAGTCTTACGCAATGCCCTAGTCCGAGCTGCACTCAGAGAAACCCTCGGCGTCGCATTCCGTCTGGGACCTCCTGCCTGAAGTCACCGTGCCTCCTCGAGAAAGTTGGCTTGCGTTCTTACTGCAATTTAAGTCCTCTTCTTCCAGTGGCGCTGCAGGCTTTTGAATAGCCACAGGCCCAGAGGAGCAGCTACGCCGTTCCTTGGTTGAGGCACTTCGCTTGATGCAGAACTCCCTACTTCGAGAAGTTGATTCAGGGTAGGAAACACAGGGTAACCTGTGTCTCTTTGGACTTGTTAGATACCACAGGGGTGTATGCTGAGGGTGCCCATGGAAACGGGGGCCTGCTGGAAATAGACTTGCTTTCCCACTTTGAAGGCCGCATTCACGCTGCCTTGCAGCTACTTGACATTCCCTGCTCCTGACAGGCCTGGAAACCCTGTAAGAAGGCTGCGGGGAAAATTATGAGTTTGCTCTGTCTGAACCAGGTGCTTCCATGGCCGCGGTGGTGGTCCGCCTGACAAGCTCTAGAGCTAAAGGGAATCCCAATGTGAGAACTTGCCTCCAGGTTAGGCCCTGAGTAGCCGTGCAGAAAGGGAGGCATGTAGCTGTTTCCATGAGTTCTTAGTGGCTTATGTGCTTTAATTTACAGGAAGTAGACTTTTGAGTACTCCTAGGCCTCTCGGGTATGCATCATTTTCCCTCCAATTTCACTGACTACCTCCGGCTAGCTCAACCTGGGCCCGCTGAGCAACTTCAAGGCCCATCGGTTGATCCCTCGGAGGCCCTCTGTGCGTTTCCAGTGATGGGCAACACCCTGTACCTTCCTTGAGGAGACCTACATTTCCAGAGTCCTCGAATGGCCTCAGGACAACATTGCTGGTGAGTCCCAAGTGCCCAGGAAGACTTCGTCACGGCCCTTGTGTGAGCTGCCATGAGAAAACACTGTGCTTTGAATACTTGGAGGACCTCGGACCTGTAGTCACTCTATCCGAGGATAAACTCAGCCTCTTAGCATGCTGTGTCGCTACCGGCACACATGGCATGAGCACATGCCTGGAAGTTAGGCCCCGATTGGCCACGCAGAAGCAGCGGTGTGCTGCAGTTTCCATGAGACGGTGGCCTCTGCTTTGCATATCTTTAACTGCAGCACCGTTTTCTGGACACCTTGGAAGCTAGCGTGGGCACCCTGTTCCCGACGGGAACACTGAGTACCCCCAGGCCCACCTGGGTCTGCTAAGCAACATCCAGGCCCGGAGCCCTTTAGAGCTCCTCTGTGTATGCCGAGCATAGGGAAACGCACCACACTCCTTTTTGGAGCAGCTTAATTTCACCAGCACTTGCACACGCTCAGGAACACTGTTCTAGCACATCCCACATGGCGTCGAAGTCTTACGCATTGCCCTAGTCCGAGCTGCAGTCAGAGAAACCCTCGGCTTCGCATTCCATCTGGGACCTCCTGCCTGAAGTCACCATGCCTCCTAGAGAAAGTCGCCTTGTGTTCTTACTGCAATTTAAGTCCTCTTCTTCCTGTGGCACTGCAGGCTTTTGAATAGCTACAGGCCCAGAGGAGCAGCTACGGTGTTCCTTGGTTGAGGCAGTTCGCTTGATGCAGAACACCCTACTTCGAGAAGTTGATTCAGGAAAGGAAACACAGGGTAACCTGTGTCTCTTTGGACTTGTTAGAAACCACAGGGGTGTATGCTGAGGGTGCCCATGGAAACGGGGGCCTGCTGGAACTACCCTTGCTTTCCCATTTTGAAGGCTGCATTCATGCTGCCTTGAAGCTGCATGACGTTCCCTGCTGTTGACAGGCCTGTTAAACCCTGTAGGAATGCTTCTTGGAAAAAAATGAGTTTGCTCTGTCTAAACCAGGTGCCTCCGTGGCCGCGGCGGTGGTCTGCCTGACAAGCTCTAGAGCTAAAAGGATACTCAACGTGGGAACTTGCCTCCATTTTAGGTCCCGAGTAGCCGGGCAGAAAGGGAGGCATACAGCTGTTTCCATGAGTTCTTAGTCGCTGTTCTGCTTTATTTTCAAGGAAGTACCCCTTTGAAGACTCCTAGGCCTCTCAGGAGTGCATCATTGTCCCTCCAAAGTCACTGAGTACCTTCGGAACCCTGTGGGTCGGCTTAGCAACATCGAGGCCGGTTGGTCTGTCCGGTGGAGGCCCTCTGAGTGTGCCGAGTGACGGGCAACACACTGCACGTTCCTTGAGGAGAACTACATTTCCAGAGTCCTCGAACAGCCGCAGGACCTCATTTCTGGTGAGTCCGAAGTGCCCAGGAAGTCTTTGTCATGGCCCTTGTGTGAGCTGCCATGAGAAAACACTCTGCATTGAATACTTCGAGAACCTCGTACCTAAAGTCACTCTGCTCGAGGAGAAAGTCAGCATCTTACCATGCTGTGTCGCTAAAGGGGCACCCAGCATGAACACGTGACTGGAGGTATGGCCCTGATTGGCCGCACAGAAGCGGAGGCGTGCTGCAGTTTCCATGAGGCGGTGGCCTCTGCTCTGGTTATCTTTAACTGCAGCACAGTTTGCCGGACACCTAGGAGGCTCGCGTGGGCACCCTGTTTCCAGAAGGGACACTGAGTACCCCCAGGCCCACCTGGGTCTGCTAAGCAACATCCAGGCCCAGAGCCCTTTAGAGCCCCTCTGTGTATGCCGAGCGTAGGGAAACGCACCGCACTCTCTTTTGGAGCAGCCTAATTTCCCCAGCACTCGCACACGCTCAGGAACACTGTTCTAGCACATCCCACATGGCGTCGAAGTCTTACGCAATGCCCTAGTCCGAGCTGCACTCAGAGAAACCCTCGGCGTCGCATTCCGTCTGGGACCTCCTGCCTGAAGTCACCGTGCCTCCTCGAGAAAGTTGGCTTGCGTTCTTACTGCAATTTAAGTCCTCTTCTTCCAGTGGCGCTGCAGGCTTTTGAATAGCCACAGGCCCAGAGGAGCAGCTACGCCGTTCCTTGGTTGAGGCACTTCGCTTGATGCAGAACTCCCTACTTCGAGAAGTTGATTCAGGGTAGGAAACACAGGGTAACCTGTGTCTCTTTGGACTTGTTAGATACCACAGGGGTGTATGCTGAGGGTGCCCATGGAAACGGGGGCCTGCTGGAAATAGACTTGCTTTCCCACTTTGAAGGCCGCATTCACGCTGCCTTGCAGCTACTTGACATTCCCTGCTCCTGACAGGCCTGGAAACCCTGTAAGAAGGCTGCGGGGAAAATTATGAGTTTGCTCTGTCTGAACCAGGTGCTTCCATGGCCGCGGTGGTGGTCCGCCTGTCAGGCTCTAGAGCTAAATGGAATCCCAACGTGAGAACTTGCCTCCAGGTTAGGCCCTGAGTAGCCGTGCAGAAAGGGAGGCATGTAGCTGTTTCCATGAGTTCTTAGTGGCTTATGTGCTTTAATTTACAGGAAGTAGACTTTTGAGTACTCCTAGGCCTCTTGGGTATGCATCATTTTCCCTCCAATTTCACTGACTACCTCCGGCTAGTTCAACCTGGGCTGGCTGAGCAACTTCAAGGCCCATCGGTTGATCCCTCGGAGGTCCTCTGTGCGTTTCCAGTGATGGGCAACACCCTGTACCTTCCTTGAGGAGACCTACATTTCCAGAGTCCTCGAATGGCCTCAGGACAACATTGCTGGTGAGTCCCAAGTGCCCAGGAAGACTTCGTCATGGCCCTTGTGTGAGCTGCCATGAGAAAACACTGTGCTTTGAATACTTGGAGGACCTCGGACCTGTAGTCACTCTATCCGAGGATAAACTCAGCCTCTTAGCATGCTGTGTCGCTACCGGCACACCTGGCATGAGCACATGCCTGGAAGTTAGGCCCCGATTGGCCACGCAGAAGCAGCTGTGTGCTGCAGTTTCCATGAGGCGGTGGCCTCTGCTTTGCATATCTTTAACTGCAGCACCGTTTTCTGGACACCTAGGAGGCTCACGTGGGCACCCTGTTTCCGGCAGGGACACTGAGTACCCCCAGGCCCACCTGGGTCTGCTAAGCAACATCCAGGCCCGGAGCCCTTTAGAGCCCCTCTGTGTATGCCGAGCGTAGGGAAACGCACCGCACTCTCTTTTGGAGCAGCCTAATTTCCCCAGCACTCGCACACGCTCAGGAACACTGTTCTAGCACATCCCACATGGCGTCGAAGTCTTACGCAATGCCCTAGTCCGAGCTGCACTCAGAGAAACCCTCGGCGTCGCATTCCGTCTGGGACCTCCTGCCTGAAGTCACCGTGCCTCCTCGAGAAAGTTGGCTTGCGTTCTTACTGCAATTTAAGTCCTCTTCTTCCAGTGGCGCTGCAGGCTTTTGAATAGCCACAGGCCCAGAGGAGCAGCTACGCCGTTCCTTGGTTGAGGCACTTCGCTTGATGCAGAACTCCCTACTTCGAGAAGTTGATTCAGGGTAGGAAACACAGGGTAACCTGTGTCTCTTTGGACTTGTTAGATACCACAGGGGTGTATGCTGAGGGTGCCCATGGAAACGGGGGCCTGCTGGAAATAGACTTGCTTTCCCACTTTGAAGGCCGCATTCACGCTGCCTTGCAGCTAATTGACATTCCCTGCTCCTGACAGGCCTGGAAACCCTGTAAGAAGGCTGCGGGGAAAATTATGAGTTTGCTCTGTCTGAACCAGGTGCTTCCATGGCCGCGGTGGTGGTCCGCCTGACAGGCTCTAGAGCTAAAGGGAATCCCAACGTGAGAACTTGCCTCCAGGTTAGGCCCTGAGTAGCCGTGCAGAAAGGGAGGCATGTAGCTGTTTCCATGAGTTCTTAGTGGCTTATGTGCTTTAATTTACAGGAAGTAGACTTTTGAGTACTCCTAGGCCTCTCGGGTATGCATCATTTTCCCTCCAATTTCACTGACTACCTCCAGCTAGCTCAACCTGGGCCGGCTGAGCAACTTCAAGGCCCATCGGTTGATCCCTCGGAGGCCCTCTGTGCGTTTCCAGTGATGGGCAACACCCTGTACCTTCCTTGAGGAGACCTACATTTCCAGAGTCCTCAAATGGCCTCAGGACAACATTGCTGGTGAGTCCCAAGTGCCCAGGAAGACTTCGTCATGGCCCTTGTGTGAGCTGCCATGAGAAAACACTGTGCTTTGAATACTTGGAGGACCTCGGACCTGTAGTCACTCTATCCGAGGATAAACTCAGCCTCTTAGCATGCTGTGTCGCTACCGGCACACCTGGCATGAGCACATGCCTGGAAGTTAGGCCCCTATTGGCCACGCAGTAGCAGCGGTGTGCTGCAGTTTCCATGAGGCGGTGGCCTCTGCTTTGCATATCTTTAACTGCAGCACCGTTTTCTGGACACCTAGGAGGCTCACGTGGGCACCCTGTTTCCGGCAGGGACACTGAGTACCCCCAGGCCCACCTGGGTCTGCTAAGCAACATCCAGGCCCGGAGCCCTTTAGAGCCCCTCTGTGTATGCGGAGCGTAGGGAAACGCACCGCACTCTCTTTTGGAGCAGCCTAATTTCACCAGCACTCGCACACGCTCAGGAACACTGTTCTAGCACATCCCACATGGCGTCGAAGTCTTACGCAATGCCCTAGTCCGAGCTGCACTCAGAGAAACCCTCGGCATCGCATTCCGTCTGGGACCTCCTGCCTGAAGTCACCGTGCCTCCTCGAGAAAGTTGGCTTGCGTTCTTACTGCAATTTAAGTCCTCTTCTTCCAGTGGCGCTGCAGGCTTTTGAATAGCCACAGGCCCAGAGGAGCAGCTACGCCGTTCCTTGGTTGAGGCACTTCGCTTGATGCAGAACTCCCTACTTCGAGAAGTTGATTCAGGGTAGGAAACACAGGGTAACCTGTGTCTCTTTGGACTTGTTAGATACCACAGGGGTGTATGCTGAGGGTGCCCATGGAAACGGGGGCCTGCTGGAAATAGACTTGCTTTCCCACTTTGAAGGCCGCATTCACGCTGCCTTGCAGCTACTTGACATTCCCTGCTCCTGACAGGCCTGGAAACCCTGTAAGAAGGCTGCGGGGAAAATTATGAGTTTGCTCTGTCTGAACCAGGTGCTTCCATGGCCGCGGTGGTGGTCCGCCTGACAGGCTCTAGAGCTAAAGGGAATCCCAACGTGAGAACTTGCCTCCGGGTTAGGCCCTGAGTAGCCGTGCAGAAAGGGAGGCATGTAGCTGTTTCCATGAGTTCTTAGTGGCTTATGTGCTTTAATTTACAGGAAGTAGACTTTTGAGTACTCCTAGGCCTCTCGGGTATGCATCATTTTCCCTCCAATTTCACTGACTACCTCCGGCTAGCTCAACCTGGGCCGGCTGAGCAACTTCAAGGCCCATCGGTTGATCCCTCGGAGGCCCTCTGTGCGTTTCCAGTGATGGGCAACACCCTGTACCTTCCTTGAGGAGACCTACATTTCCAGAGTCCTTGAATGGCCTCAGGACAACATTGCTGGTGAGTCCCAAGTGCCCAGGAAGACTTCGTCATGGCCCTTGTGTGAGCTGCCATGAGAAAACACTGTGCTTTGAATACTTGGAGGACCTCGGACCTGTAGTCACTCTATCCGAGGATAAACTCAGCCTCTTAGCATGCTGTGTCACTACCGGCACACCTGGCATGAGCACATGCCTGGAAGTTAGGCCCCTATTGGCCACGCAGAAGCAGCGGTGTGCTGCAGTTTCCATGAGGCGGTGGCCTCTGCTTTGCATATCTTTAACTGCAGCACCGTTTTCTGGACACCTAGGAGGCTCACGTGGGCACCCTGTTTCCGGCAGGGACACTGAGTACCCCCAGGCCCACCTGGGTCTGCTAAGCAACATCCAGGCCCGGAGCCCTTTAGAGCCCCTCTGTGTATGCCGAGCGTAGGGAAACGCACCGCACTCTCTTTTGGAGCAGCCTAATTTCCCCAGCACTCGCACACGCTCAGGAACACTGTTCTAGCACATCCCACATGGCGTCCAAGTCTTACGCAATGCCCTAGTCCGAGCTGCACTCAGAGAAACCCTCGGCATCGCATTCCGTCTGGGACCTCCTGCCTGAAGTCACCGTGCCTCCTAGAGAAAGTTGGCTTGCGTTCTTACTGCAATTTAAGTCCTCTTCTTCCAGTGGCGCTGCAGGCTTTTGAATAGCCACAGGCCCAGAGGAGCAGCTACGCCGTTCCTTGGTTGAGGCACTTCGCTTGATGCAGAACTCCCTACTTCGAGAAGTTGATTCAGGGTAGGAAACACAGGGTAACCTGTGTCTCTTTGGACTTGTTAGATACCACAGGGGTGTATGCTGAGGGTGCCCATGGAAACGGGGGCCTGCTGGAAATAGACTTGCTTTCCCACTTTGAAGGCCGCATTCACGCTGCCTTGCAGCTACTTGACATTCCCTGCTCCTGACAGGCCTGGAAACCCTGTAAGAAGGCTGCGGGGAAAATTATGAGTTTGCTCTGTCTGAACCAGGTGCTTCCATGGCCGCGGTGGTGGTCCGCCTGTCAGGCTCTAGAGCTAAATGGAATCCCAACGTGAGAACTTGCCTCCAGGTTAGGCCCTGAGTAGCCGTGCAGAAAGGGAGGCATGTAGCTGTTTCCATGAGTTCTTAGTGGCTTATGTGCTTTAATTTACAGGAAGTAGACTTTTGAGTACTCCTAGGCCTCTTGGGTATGCATCATTTTCCCTCCAATTTCACTGACTACCTCCGGCTAGTTCAACCTGGGCTGGCTGAGCAACTTCAAGGCCCATCGGTTGATCCCTCGGAGGTCCTCTGTGCGTTTCCAGTGATGGGCAACACCCTGTACCTTCCTTGAGGAGACCTACATTTCCAGAGTCCTCGAATGGCCTCAGGACAACATTGCTGGTGAGTCCCAAGTGCCCAGGAAGACTTCGTCATGGCCCTTGTGTGAGCTGCCATGAGAAAACACTGTGCTTTGAATACTTGGAGGACCTCGGACCTGTAGTCACTCTATCCGAGGATAAACTCAGCCTCTTAGCATGCTGTGTCGCTACCGGCACACCTGGCATGAGCACATGCCTGGAAGTTAGGCCCCGATTGGCCACGCAGAAGCAGCTGTGTGCTGCAGTTTCCATGAGGCGGTGGCCTCTGCTTTGCATATCTTTAACTGCAGCACCGTTTTCTGGACACCTAGGAGGCTCACGTGGGCACCCTGTTTCCGGCAGGGACACTGAGTACCCCCAGGCCCACCTGGGTCTGCTAAGCAACATCCAGGCCCGGAGCCCTTTAGAGCCCCTCTGTGTATGCCGAGCGTAGGGAAACGCACCGCACTCTCTTTTGGAGCAGCCTAATTTCCCCAGCACTCGCACACGCTCAGGAACACTGTTCTAGCACATCCCACATGGCGTCGAAGTCTTACGCATTGCCCTAGTCCGAGCTGCACTCAGAGAAACCCTCGGCGTCGCATTCCGTCTGGGACCTCCTGCCTGAAGTCACCGTGCCTCCTCGAGAAAGTTGGCTTGCGTTCTTACTGCAATTTAAGTCCTCTTCTTCCAGTGGCGCTGCAGGCTTTTGAATAGCCACAGGCCCAGAGGAGCAGCTACGCCGTTCCTTGGTTGAGGCACTTCGCTTGATGCAGAACTCCCTACTTCGAGAAGTTGATTCAGGGTAGGAAACACAGGGTAACCTGTGTCTCTTTGGACTTGTTAGATACCACAGGGGTGTATGCTGAGGGTGCCCATGGAAACGGGGGCCTGCTGGAAATAGACTTGCTTTCCCACTTTGAAGGCCGCATTCACGCTGCCTTGCAGCTAATTGACATTCCCTGCTCCTGACAGGCCTGGAAACCCTGTAAGAAGGCTGCGGGGAAAATTATGAGTTTGCTCTGTCTGAACCAGGTGCTTCCATGGCCGCGGTGGTGGTCCGCCTGACAGGCTCTAGAGCTAAAGGGAATCCCAACGTGAGAACTTGCCTCCAGGTTAGGCCCTGAGTAGCCGTGCAGAAAGGGAGGCATGTAGCTGTTTCCATGAGTTCTTAGTGGCTTATGTGCTTTAATTTACAGGAAGTAGACTTTTGAGTACTCCTAGGCCTCTCGGGTATGCATCATTTTCCCTCCAATTTCACTGACTACCTCCAGCTAGCTCAACCTGGGCCGGCTGAGCAACTTCAAGGCCCATCGGTTGATCCCTCGGAGGCCCTCTGTGCGTTTCCAGTGATGGGCAACACCCTGTACCTTCCTTGAGGAGACCTACATTTCCAGAGTCCTCGAATGGCCTCAGGACAACATTGCTGGTGAGTCCCAAGTGCCCAGGAAGACTTCGTCATGGCCCTTGTGTGAGCTGCCATGAGAAAACACTGTGCTTTGAATACTTGGAGGACCTCGGACCTGTAGTCACTCTATCCGAGGATAAACTCAGCCTCTTAGCATGCTGTGTCGCTACCGGCACACCTGGCATGAGCACATGCCTGGAAGTTAGGCCCCTATTGGCCACGCAGTAGCAGCGGTGTGCTGCAGTTTCCATGAGGCGGTGGCCTCTGCTTTGCATATCTTTAACTGCAGCACCGTTTTCTGGACACCTAGGAGGCTCACGTGGGCACCCTGTTTCCGGCAGGGACACTGAGTACCCCCAGGCCCACCTGGGTCTGCTAAGCAACATCCAGGCCCGGAGCCCTTTAGAGCCCCTCTGTGTATGCGGAGCGTAGGGAAACGCACCGCACTCTCTTTTGGAGCAGCCTAATTTCACCAGCACTCGCACACGCTCAGGAACACTGTTCTAGCACATCCCACATGGCGTCGAAGTCTTACGCAATGCCCTAGTCCGAGCTGCACTCAGAGAAACCCTCGGCATCGCATTCCGTCTGGGACCTCCTGCCTGAAGTCACCGTGCCTCCTCGAGAAAGTTGGCTTGCGTTCTTACTGCAATTTAAGTCCTCTTCTTCCAGTGGCGCTGCAGGCTTTTGAATAGCCACAGGCCCAGAGGAGCAGCTACGCCGTTCCTTGGTTGAGGCACTTCGCTTGATGCAGAACTCCCTACTTCGAGAAGTTGATTCAGGGTAGGAAACACAGGGTAACCTGTGTCTCTTTGGACTTGTTAGATACCACAGGGGTGTATGCTGAGGGTGCCCATGGAAACGGGGGCCTGCTGGAAATAGACTTGCTTTCCCACTTTGAAGGCCGCATTCACGCTGCCTTGCAGCTACTTGACATTCCCTGCTCCTGACAGGCCTGGAAACCCTGTAAGAAGGCTGCGGGGAAAATTATGAGTTTGCTCTGTCTGAACCAGGTGCTTCCATGGCCGCGGTGGTGGTCCGCCTGTCAGGCTCTAGAGCTAAAGGGAATCCCAACGTGAGAACTTGCCTCCAGGTGAGGCCCTGAGTAGCCGTGCAGAAAGGGAGGCATGTAGCTGTTTCCATGAGTTCTTAGTGGCTTATGTGCTTTAATTTACAGGAAGTAGACTTTTGAGTACTCCTAGGCCTCTCGGGTATGCATCATTTTCCCTCCAATTTCACTGACTACCTCCGGCTAGCTCAACCTGGGCCGGCTGAGCAACTTCAAGGCCCATCGGTTGATCCCTCGGAGGCCCTCTGTGCGTTTCCAGTGATGGGCAACACCCTGTACCTTCCTTGAGGAGACCTACATTTCCAGAGTCCTCGAATGGCCTCAGGACAACATTGCTGGTGAGTCCCAAGTGCCCAGGAAGACTTCGTCACGGCCCTTGTGTGAGCTGCCATGAGAAAACACTGTGCTTTGAATACTTGGAGGACCTCGGACCTGTAGTCACTCTATCCGAGGATAAACTCAGCCTCTTAGCATGCTGTGTCGCTACCGGCACACCTGGCATGAGCACATGCCTGGAAGTTAGGCCCCGATTGGCCACGCAGAAGCAGCGGTGTGCTGCAGTTTCCATGAGGCGGTGGCCTCTGCTTTGCATATCTTTAACTGCAGCACCGTTTTCTGGACACCTTGGAAACTAGCGTGGGCACCTTGTTCCCGACGGGAACACTGAGTACCCCCAGGCCCACCTGGGTCTGCTAAGCAACATCCAGGCCCGGAGCCCTTTAGAGCCCCTCTGTGTATGCCGAGCGTAGGGAAACGCACCGCACTCTCTTTTGGAGCAGCCTAATTTCCCCAGCACTCGCACACGCTCAGGAACACTGTTCTAGCACATCCCACATGGCGTCGAAGTCTTACGCAATGCCCTAGTCCGAGCTGCACTCAGAGAAACCCTCGGCATCGCATTCCGTCTGGGACCTCCTGCCTGAAGTCACCGTGCCTCCTCGAGAAAGTTGGCTTGCGTTCTTACTGCAATTTAAGTCCTCTTCTTCCAGTGGCGCTGCAGGCTTTTGAATAGCCACAGGCCCAGAGGAGCAGCTACGCCGTTCCTTGGTTGAGGCACTTCGCTTGATGCAGAACTCCCTACTTCGAGAAGTTGATTCAGGGTAGGAAACACAGGGTAACCTGTGTCTCTTTGGACTTGTTAGATACCACAGGGGTGTATGCTGAGGGTGCCCATGGAAACGGGGGCCTGCTGGAAATAGACTTGCTTTCCCACTTTGAAGGCCGCATTCACGCTGCCTTGCAGCTACTTGACATTCCCTGCTCCTGACAGGCCTGGAAACCCTGTAAGAAGGCTGCGGGGAAAATTATGAGTTTGCTCTGTCTGAACCAGGTGCTTCCATGGCCGCGGTGGTGGTCCGCCTGACAGGCTCTAGAGCTAAAGGGAATCCCAATGTGAGAACTTGCCTCCAGGTTAGGCCCTGAGTAGCCGTGCAGAAAGGGAGGCATGTAGCTGTTTCCATGAGTTCTTAGTGGCTTATGTGCTTTAATTTACAGGAAGTAGACTTTTGAGTACTCCTAGGCCTCTCGGGTATGCATCATTTTCCCTCCAATTTCACTGACTACCTCCGGCTAGCTCAACCTGGGCCCGCTGAGCAACTTCAAGGCCCATCGGTTGATCCCTCGGAGGCCCTCTGTGCGTTTCCAGTGATGGGCAACACCCTGTACCTTCCTTGAGGAGACCTACATTTCCAGAGTCCTCGAATGGCCTCAGGACAACATTGCTGGTGAGTCCCAAGTGCCCAGGAAGACTTCGTCACGGCCCTTGTGTGAGCTGCCATGAGAAAACACTGTGCTTTGAATACTTGGAGGACCTCGGACCTGTAGTCACTCTATCCGAGGATAAACTCAGCCTCTTAGCATGCTGTGTCGCTACCGGCACACCTGGCATGAGCACATGCCTGGAAGTTAGGCCCCGATTGGCCACGCAGAAGCAGCGCTGTGCTGCAGTTTCCATGAGGCGGTGGCCTCTGCTTTGCATATCTTTAACTGCAGCACCGTTTTCTGGACACCTTGGAAGCTAGCGTGGGCACCTTGTTCCCGACGGGAACACTGAGTACCCCCAGGCCCACCTGGGTCTGCTAAGCAACATCCAGGCCCGGAGCCCTTTAGAGCCCCTCTGTGTATGCCGAGCGTAGGGAAACGCACCGCACTCTCTTTTGGAGCAGCCTAATTTCCCCAGCACTCGCACACGCTCAGGAACACTGTTCTAGCACATCCCACATGGCGTCGAAGTCTTACGCAATGCCCTAGTCCGAGCTGCACTCAGAGAAACCCTCGGCATCGCATTCCGTCTGGGACCTCCTGCCTGAAGTCACCGTGCCTCCTCGAGAAAGTTGGCTTGCGTTCTTACTGCAATTTAAGTCCTCTTCTTCCAGTGGTGCTGCAGGCTTTTGAATAGCCACAGGCCCAGAGGAGCAGCTACGCCGTTCCTTGGTTGAGGCACTTCGCTTGATGCAGAACTCCCTACTTCGAGAAGTTGATTCAGGGTAGGAAACACAGGGTAACCTGTGTCTCTTTGGACTTGTTAGATACCACAGGGGTGTATGCTGAGGGTGCCCATGGAAACGGGGGCCTGCTGGAAATAGACTTGCTTTCCCACTTTGAAGGCCGCATTCACGCTGCCTTGCAGCTACTTGACATTCCCTGCTCCTGACAGGCCTGGAAACCCTGTAAGAAGGCTGCGGGGAAAATTATGAGTTTGCTCTGTCTGAACCAGGTGCTTCCATGGCCGCGGTGGTGGTCCGCCTGACAGGCTCTAGAGCTAAAGGGAATCCCAATGTGAGAACTTGCCTCCAGGTTAAGCCCTGAGTAGCCGTGCAGAAAGGGAGGCATGTAGCTGTTTCCATGAGTTCTTAGTGGCTTATGTGCTTTAATTTACAGGAAGTAGACTTTTGAGTACTCCTAGGCCTCTCGGGTATGCATCATTTTCCCTCCAATTTCACTGACTACCTCCGGCTAGCTCAACCTGGGCCCGCTGAGCAACTTCAAGGCCCATCGGTTGATCCCTGGAGGCCCTCTGTGCGTTTCCAGTGATGGGCAACACCCTGTACCTTCCTTGAGGAGACCTACATTTCCAGAGTCCTCGAATGGCCTCAGGGCAACATTGCTGGTGAGTCCCAAGTGCCCAGGAAGACTTCGTCACGGCCCTTGTGTGAGCTGCCATGAGAAAACACTGTGCTTTGAATACTTGGAGGACCTCGGACCTGTAGTCACTCTATCCGAGGATAAACTCAGCCTCTTAGCATGCTGTGTCGCTACCGGCACACCTGGCATGAGCACATGCCTGGAAGTTAGGCCCCGATTGGCCATGCAGAAGCAGCGGTGTGCTGCAGTTTCCATGAGGCGGTGGCCTCTGCTTTGCATATCTCTAACTGCAGCACCGTTTTCTGGACACCTAGGAGGCTCACGTGGGCACCCTGTTTCCGGCAGGGACACTGAGTACCCCCAGGCCCACCTGGGTCTGCTAAGCAACATCCAGGCCCGGAGCCCTTTAGAGCCCCTCTGTGTATGCCGAGCGTAGGGAAACGCACCGCACTCTCTTTTGGAGCAGCCTAATTTCCCCAGCACTCGCACACGCTCAGGAACACTGTTCTAGCACATCCCACATGGCGTCCAAGTCTTACGCAATGCCCTAGTCCGAGCTGCACTCAGAGAAACCCTCGGCGTCGCATTCCGTCTGGGACCTCCTGCCTGAAGTCACCGTGCCTCCTCGAGAAAGTTGGCTTGCGTTCTTACTGCAATTTAAGTCCTCTTCTTCCAGTGGCGCTGCAGGCTTTTGAATAGCCACAGGCCCAGAGGAGCAGCTACGCCGTTCCTTGGTTGAGGCACTTCGCTTGATGCAGAACTCCCTACTTCGAGAAGTTGATTCAGGGTAGGAAACACAGGGTAACCTGTGTCTCTTTGGACTTGTTAGATACCACAGGGGTGTATGCTGAGGGTGCCCATGGAAACGGGGGCCTGCTGGAAATAGACTTGCTTTCCCACTTTGAAGGCCGCATTCACGCTGCCTTGCAGCTACTTGACATTCCCTGCTCCTGACAGGCCTGGAAACCCTGTAAGAAGGCTGCGGGGAAAATTATGAGTTTGCTCTGTCTGAACCAGGTGCTTCCATGGCCGCGGTGGTGGTCCGCCTGACAGGCTCTAGAGCTAAAGGGAATCCCAATGTGAGAACTTGCCTCCAGGTTAGGCCCTGAGTAGCCGTGCAGAAAGGGAGGCATGTAGCTGTTTCCATGAGTTCTTAGTGGCTTATGTGCTTTAATTTACAGGAAGTAGACTTTTGAGTACTCCTAGGCCTCTCGGGTATGCATCATTTTCCCTCCAATTTCACTGACTACCTCCGGCTAGCTCAACCTGGGCCCGCTGAGCAACTTCAAGGCCCATCGGTTGATCCCTCGGAGGCCCTCTGTGCGTTTCCAGTGATGGGCAACACCCTGTACCTTCCTTGAGGAGACCTACATTTCCAGAGTCCTCGAATGGCCTCAGGACAACATTGCTGGTGAGTCCCAAGTGCCCAGGAAGACTTCGTCACGGCCCTTGTGTGAGCTGCCATGAGAAAACACTGTGCTTTGAATACTTGGAGGACCTCGGACCTGTAGTCACTCTATCCGAGGATAAACTCAGCCTCTTAGCATGCTGTGTCGCTACCGGCACACCTGGCATGAGCACATGCCTGGAAGTTAGGCCCCGATTGGCCACGCAGAAGCAGCGCTGTGCTGCAGTTTCCATGAGGCGGTGGCCTCTGCTTTGCATATCTTTAACTGCAGCACCGTTTTCTGGACACCTTGGAAGCTAGCGTGGGCACCTTGTTCCCGACGGGAACACTGAGTACCCCCAGGCCCACCTGGGTCTGCTAAGCAACATCCAGGCCCGGAGCCCTTTAGAGCCCCTCTGTGTATGCCGAGCGTAGGGAAACGCACCGCACTCTCTTTTGGAGCAGCCTAATTTCCCCAGCACTCGCACACGCTCAGGAACACTGTTCTAGCACATCCCACGTGGCGTCGAAGTCTTACGCAATGCCCTAGTCCGAGCTGCACTCAGAGAAACCCTCGGCATCGCATTCCGTCTGGGACCTCCTGCCTGAAGTCACCGTGCCTCCTCGAGAAAGTTGGCTTGCGTTCTTACTGCAATTTAAGTCCTCTTCTTCCAGTGGCGCTGCAGGCTTTTGAATAGCCACAGGCCCAGAGGAGCAGCTACGCCGTTCCTTGGTTGAGGCACTTCGCTTGATGCAGAACACCCTACTTCGAGAAGTTGATTCAGGGTAGGAAACACAGGGTAACCTGTGTCTCTTTGGACTTGTTAGATACCACAGGGGTGTATGCTGAGGGTGCCCATGGAAACGGGGGCCTGCTGGAAATAGACTTGCTTTCCCACTTTGAAGGCCGCATTCACGCTGCCTTGCAGCTACTTGACATTCCCTGCTCCTGACAGGCCTGGAAACCCTGTAAGAAGGCTGCGGGGAAAATTATGAGTTTGCTCTGTCTGAACCAGGTGCTTCCATGGCCGCGGTGGTGGTCCGCCTGACAGGCTCTAGAGCTAAAGGGAATCCCAATGTGAGAACTTGCCTCCAGGTTAGGCCCTGAGTAGCCGTGCAGAAAGGGAGGCATGTAGCTGTTTCCATGAGTTCTTAGTGGCTTATGTGCTTTAATTTACAGGAAGTAGACTTTTGAGTACTCCTAGGCCTCTCGGGTATGCATCATTTTCCCTCCAATTTCACTGACTACCTCCGGCTAGCTCAACCTGGGCCCGCTGAGCAACTTCAAGGCCCATCGGTTGATCCCTCGGAGGCCCTCTGTGCGTTTCCAGTGATGGGCAACACCCTGTACCTTCCTTGAGGAGACCTACATTTCCAGAGTCCTCGAATGGCCTCAGGACAACATTGCTGGTGAGTCCCAAGTGCCCAGGAAGACTTCGTCACGGCCCTTGTGTGAGCTGCCATGAGAAAACACTGTGCTTTGAATACTTGGAGGACCTCGGACCTGTAGTCACTCTATCCGAGGATAAACTCAGCCTCTTAGCATGCTGTGTCGCTACCGGCACACCTGGCATGAGCACATGCCTGGAAGTTAGGCCCCGATTGGCCACGCAGAAGCAGCGCTGTGCTGCAGTTTCCATGAGGCGGTGGCCTCTGCTTTGCATATCTTTAACTGCAGCACCGTTTTCTGGACACCTTGGAAGCTAGCGTGGGCACCTTGTTCCCGACGGGAACACTGAGTACCCCCAGGCCCACCTGGGTCTGCTAAGCAACATCCAGGCCCGGAGCCCTTTAGAGCCCCTCTGTGTATGCCGAGCGTAGGGAAACGCACCGCACTCTCTTTTGGAGCAGCCTAATTTCCCCAGCACTCGCACACGCTCAGGAACACTGTTCTAGCACATCCCACGTGGCGTCGAAGTCTTACGCAATGCCCTAGTCCGAGCTGCACTCAGAGAAACCCTCGGCATCGCATTCCGTCTGGGACCTCCTGCCTGAAGTCACCGTGCCTCCTCGAGAAAGTTGGCTTGCGTTCTTACTGCAATTTAAGTCCTCTTCTTCCAGTGGCGCTGCAGGCTTTTGAATAGCCACAGGCCCAGAGGAGCAGCTACGCCGTTCCTTGGTTGAGGCACTTCGCTTGATGCAGAACTCCCTACTTCGAGAAGTTGATTCAGGGTAGGAAACACAGGGTAACCTGTGTCTCTTTGGACTTGTTAGATACCACAGGGGTGTATGCTGAGGGTGCCCATGGAAACGGGGGCCTGCTGGAAATAGACTTGCTTTCCCACTTTGAAGGCCGCATTCACGCTGCCTTGCAGCTACTTGACATTCCCTGCTCCTGACAGGCCTGGAAACCCTGTAAGAAGGCTGCGGGGAAAATTATGAGTTTGCTCTGTCTGAACCAGGTGCTTCCATGGCCGCGGTGGTGGTCCGCCTGACAGGCTCTAGAGCTAAAGGGAATCCCAACGTGAGAACTTGCCTCCAGGTTAGGCCCTGAGTAGCAGTGCAGAAAGGGAGGCATGTAGCTGTTTCCATGAGTTCTTAGTGGCTTATGTGTTTTAATTTACAGGAAGTAGACTTTTGAGTACTCCTAGGCCTCTCGGGTATGCATCATTTTCCCTCCAATTTCACTGACTACCTCCGGCTAGCTCAACCTGGGCCGGCTGAGCAACTTCAAGGCCCATCGGTTGATCCCTCGGAGGCCCTCTGTGCGTTTCCAGTGATGGGCAACACCCTGTACCTTCCTTGAGGAGACCTACATTTCCAGAGTCCTCGAATGGCCTCAGGACAACATTGCTGGTGAGTCCCAAGTGCCCAGGAAGACTTCGTCATGGCCCTTGTGTGAGCTGCCATGAGAAAACACTGTGCTTTGAATACTTGGAGGACCTCGGACCTGTAGTCACTCTATCCGAGGATAAACTCAGCCTCTTAGCATGCTGTGTCGCTACCGGAACACCTGGCATGAGCACATGCCTGGAAGTTAGGCCCCGATTGGCCACGCAGAAGCAGCAGTGTGCTGCAGTTTCCATGAGGCGGTGGCCTCTGCTTTGCATATCTTTAACTGCAGCACCGTTTTCTGGACACCTTGGAAGCTAGCGTGGGCACCCTGTTCCCGACGGGAACACTGAGTACCCCCAGGCCCACCTGGGTCTGCTAAGCAACATCCAGGCCCGGAGCCCTTTAGAGCTCCTCTGTGTATGCCGAGCATAGGGAAATACACCACACTCCTTTTTGGAGCAGCTTAATTTCCCCAGCACTTGCACACGCTCAGGAACACTGTTCTAGCACATCCCACATGGCGTCGAAGTCTTACGCATTGCCCTAGTCCGAGCTGCACTCAGAGAAACCCTCGGCTTCGCATTCCATCTGGGACCTCCTGCCTGAAGTCACCATGCCTCCTAGAGAAAGTCGGCTTGTGTTCTTACTGCAATTTAAGTCCTCTTCTTCCTGTGACACTGCAGGCTTTTGAATAGCTACAGGCCCAGAGGAACAGCTACGGTGTTCCTTGGTTGAGGCAGTTCGCTTGATGCAGAACACCCTACTTCGAGAAGTTGTTTCAGGGTAGGAAACACAGGGTAACCTGTGTCTCTTTGGACTTGTTAGAAACCACAGGGGTGTATGCTGAGGGTGCCCATGGAAACGGGGGCCTGCTGGAACTACCCTTGCTTTCCCATTTTGAAGGCTGCATTCATGCTGCCTTGAAGCTGCATGACGTTCCCTGCTGTTGACAGGCCTGTTAAACCCTGTAGGAATGCTTCTTGGAAAAAAATGAGTTTGCTCTGTCTAAACCAGGTGCCTCCGTGGCCACGGCGGTGGTCTGCCTCACAAGCTCTAGAGCTAAAAGGATACTCAACGTGGGAACTTGCCTCCATTTTAGATCCCGAGTAGCCGGGCAGAAAGGGAGGCATACAGCTGTTTCCATGAGTTCTTAGTCGCTGTTCTGCTTTATTTTCAAGGAAGTACCCCTTTGAAGACTCCTAGGCCTCTCGGGAGTGCATCATTGTCCCTCCAAAGTCACTGAGTACCTTCGGAACCCTGTGGGCCGGCTTAGCAACATCGAGGCCGGTTGGTCTGTCCGGTGGAGGCCCTCTGAGTGTGCCGAGTGACGGGCAACACACTGCACGTTCCTTGAGGAGAACTACATTTCCAGAGTCCTCGAACAGCCGCAGGACCTCATTTCTGGTGAGTCCGAAGTGCCCAGGAAGTCTTTGTCATGGCCCTTGTGTGAGCTGCCATGAGAAAACACTCTGCATTGAATACTTCGAGAACCTCGTACCTAAAGTCACTCTGCTCGAGGAGAAAGTCAGCATCTTACCATGCTGTGTCGCTAAAGGGGCACCCAGCATGAACACGTGACTGGAGGTAAGGCCCTGATTGGCTGCACAGAAGCGGAGGCGTGCTGCAGTTTCCATGAGGCGGTGGCCTCTGCTCTGGTTATCTTTAACTGCAGCACAGTTTGCCGGACACCTAGGAGGCTCGCGTGGGCACCCTGTTTCCAGAAGGGACACTGAGTACCCCCAGGCCCACCTGGGTCTGCTAAGCAACATCCAGGCCCAGAGCCCTTTAGAGTCCCTCTGTGTATGCCGAGCGTAGGGAAACGCACCGCACTCTCTTTTGGAGCAGCCTAATTTCCCCAGCACTCGCACACGCTCAGGAACACTGTTCTAGCACATCCCACATGGCATCGAAGTCTTACGCAATGCCCTAGTCCGAGCTGCACTCAGAGAAACCCTCGGCGTCACATTCCGTCTGGGACCTCCTGCCTGAAGTCACCGTGCCTCCTTGAGAAAGTTGGCTTGCATTCTTACTGCAATTTAAGTCCTCTTCTTCCAGTGGCGCTGCAGGCTTTTGAATAGCCACAGGCCCAGAGGAGCAGCTACGCCGTTCCTTGGTTGAGGCACTTCGCTTGATGCAGAACTCCCTACTTCGAGAAGTTGATTCAGGGTAGGAAACACAGGGTAACCTGTGTCTCTTTGGACTTGTTAGATACCACAGGGGTGTATGCTGAGGGTGCCCATGGAAACGGGGGCCTGCTGGAAATAGACTTGCTTTCCCACTTTGAAGGCCGCTTTCACGCTGCCTTGCAGCTACTTGACATTCCCTGCTCCTGACAGGCCTGGAAACCCTGTAAGAAGGCTGCGGGGAAAATTATGAGTTTGCTCTGTCTGAACCAGGTGCTTCCATGGCCGCGGTGGTGGTCCGCCTGACAGGCTCTAGAGCTAAAGGGAATCCCAACGTGAGAACTTGCCTCCAGGTTAGGCCCTGAGTAGCCGTGCAGAAAGGGAGGCATGTAGCTGTTTCCATGAGTTCTTAGTGGCTTATGTGCTTTAATTTACAGGAAGTAGACTTTTGAGTACTTCTAGGCCTCTCGGGTATGCATAATTTTCCCTCCAATTTCACTGACTACCTCCGGCTAGCTCAACCTGGGCCGGCTGAGCAACTTCAAGGCCCATCGGTTGATCCCTCGGAGGCCCTCTGTGCGTTTCCAGTGATGGGCAACACCCTGTACCTTCCTTGAGGAGACCTACATTTCCAGAGTCCTCGAATGGCCTCAGGACAACATTGCTGGTGAGTCCCAAGTGCCCAGGAAGACTTCATCATGGCCCTTGTGTGAGCTGCCATGAGAAAACACTGTGCTTTGAATACTTGGAGGACTTCGGACCTGTAGTCACTCTATCCGAGGATAAACTCAGCCTCTTAGCATGCTGTGTCGCTACCGGAACACCTGGCATGAGCACATGCCTGGAAGTTAGGCCCCGATTGGCCACGCAGAAGCAGCGGTGTGCTGCAGTTTCCATGAGGCGGTGGCCTCTGCTTTGCATATCTTTAACTGCAGCACCGTTTTCTGGACACCTAGGAGGCTCACGTGGGCACCCTGTTTCCGGCAGGGACACTGAGTACCCCCAGGCCCACCTGGGTCTGCTAAGCAACATCCAGGCCCGGAGCCCTTTAGAGCCCCTCTGTGTATGCCGAGCGTAGGGAAACGCACCGCACTCTCTTTTGGAGCAGCTTAATTTCACCAGCACTTGCACACGCTCAGGAACACTGTTCTAGCACATCCCACATGGCGTCGAAGTCTTACGCATTGCCCTAGTCCGAGCTGCACTCAGAGAAACCCTCGGCTTCGCATTCCATCTGGGACCTCCTGCCTGAAGTCACCATGCCTCCTCGATTAAGTCGGCTTGTGTTCTTACTGCAATTTAAGTCCTCTTCTTCCTGTGACACTGCAGGCTTTTGAATAGCTACAGGCCCAGAGGAACAGCTACGGTGTTCCTTGGTTGAGGCAGTTCGCTTGATGCAGAACACCCTACTTCGAGAAGTTGTTTCAGGGTAGGAAACACAGGGTAACCTGTGTCTCTTTGGACTTGTTAGAAACCACAGGGGTGTATGCTGAGGGTGCCCATGGAAACGGGGGCCTGCTGGAACTACCCTTGCTTTCCCATTTTGAAGGCTGCATTCATGCTGCCTTGAAGCTGCATGACGTTCCCTGCTGTTGACAGGCCTGTTAAACCCTGTAGGAATGCTTCTTGGAAAAAAATGAGTTTGCTCTGTCTAAACCAGGTGCCTCCGTGGCCGCGGCGGTGGTCTGCCTGACAAGCTCTAGAGCTAAAAGGATACTCAACGTGGGAACTTGCCTCCATTTTAGGTCCCGAGTAGCCGGGCAGAAAGGGAGGCATACAGCTGTTTCCATGATTTCTTAGTCGCTGTTCTGCTTTATTTTCAAGGAAGTACCCCTTTGAAGACTCCTAGGCCTCTCGGGAGTGCATCATTGTCCCTCCAAAGTCACTGAGTACCTTCGGAACCCTGTGGGCCGGCTTAGCAACATCGAGGCCGGTTGGTCTGTCCGGTGGAGGCCCTCTGAGTGTGCCGAGTGACGGGCAACACACTGCACGTTCCTTGAGGAGAACTACATTTCCAGAGTCCTCGAACAGCCGCAGGACCTCATTTCTGGTGAGTCCGAAGTGCCCAGGAAGTCTTTGTCATGGCCCTTGTGTGAGCTGCCATGAGAAAACACTCTGCATTGAATACTTCGAGAACCTCGTACCTAAAGTCACTCTGCTCGAGGAGAAAGTCAGCATCTTACCATGCTGTGTCGCTAAAGGGGCACCCAGCATGAACACGTGACTGGAGGTAAGGCCCTGATTGGCCGCACAGAAGCGGAGGCGTGCTGCAGTTTCCATGAGGCGGTGGCCTCTGCTCTGGTTATCTTTAACTGCAGCACAGTTTGCCGGACACCTAGGAGGCTCGCGTGGGCACCCTATTTCCAGCAGGGACACTGAGTACCCCCAGGCCCACCTGGGTCTGCTAAGCAACATCCAGGCCCGGAGCCCTTTAGAGCCCCTCTGTGTATGCCGAGCGTAGGGAAACGCACCGCACTCTCTTTTGGAGCAGCCTAATTTCCCCAGCACTCGCACACGCTCAGGAACACTGTTCTAGCACATCCCACATGGCGTCGAAGTCTTACGCAATGCCCTAGTCCGAGCTGCACTCAGAGAAACCCTCGGCATCGCATTCCGTCTGGGACCTCCTGCCTGAAGTCACCGTGCCTCCTCGAGAAAGTTGGCTTGCGTTCTTACTGCAATTTAAGTCCTCTTCTTCCAGTGGTGCTGCAGGCTTTTGAATAGCCACAGGCCCAGAGGAGCAGCTACGCCGTTCCTTGGTTGAGGCACTTCGCTTGATGCAGAACACCCTACTTCGAGAAGTTGATTCAGGGTAGGAAACACAGGGTAACCTGTGTCTCTTTGGACTTGTTAGATACCACAGGGGTGTATGCTGAGGGTGCCCATGGAAACGGGGGCCTGCTGGAAATAGACTTGCTTTCCCACTTTGAAGGCCGCATTCACGCTGCCTTGCAGCTACTTGACATTCCCTGCTCCTGACAGGCCTGGAAACCCTGTAAGAAGGCTGCGGGGAAAATTATGAGTTTGCTCTGTCTGAACCAGGTGCTTCCATGGCCGCGGTGGTGGTCCGCCTGACAGGCTCTAGAGCTAAAGGGAATCCCAATGTGAGAACTTGCCTCCAGGTTAGGCCCTGAGTAGCCGTGCAGAAAGGGAGGCATGTAGCTGTTTCCATGAGTTCTTAGTGGCTTATGTGCTTTAATTTACAGGAAGTAGACTTTTGAGTACTCCTAGGCCTCTCGGGTATGCATCATTTTCCCTCCAATTTCACTGACTACCTCCGGCTAGCTCAACCTGGGCCCGCTGAGCAACTTCAAGGCCCATCGGTTGATCCCTCGGAGGCCCTCTGTGCGTTTCCAGTGATGGGCAACACCCTGTACCTTCCTTGAGGAGACCTACATTTCCAGAGTCCTCGAATGGCCTCAGGACAACATTGCTGGTGAGTCCCAAGTGCCCAGGAAGACTTCGTCACGGCCCTTGTGTGAGCTGCCGTGAGAAAACACTGTGCTTTGAATACTTGGAGGACCTCGGACCTGTAGTCACTCTATCCGAGGATAAACTCAGCCTCTTAGCATGCTGTGTCGCTACCGGCACACCTGGCATGAGCACATGCCTGGAAGTTAGGCCCCGATTGGCCACGCAGAAGCAGCGGTGTGCTGCAGTTTCCATGAGGCGGTGGCCTCTGCTTTGCATATCTTTAACTGCAGCACCGTTTTCTGGACACCTTGGAAGCTAGCGTGGGCACCTTGTTCCCGACGGGAACACTGAGTACCCCCAGGCCCACCTGGGTCTGCTAAGCAACATCCAGGCCCGGAGCCCTTTAGAGCCCCTCTGTGTATGCCGAGCGTAGGGAAACGCACCGCACTCTCTTTTGGAGCAGCCTAATTTCCCCAGCACTCGCACACGCTCAGGAACACTGTTCTAGCACATCCCACATGGCGTCGAAGTCTTACGCAATGCCCTAGTCCGAGCTGCACTCAGAGAAACCCTCGGCGTCACATTCCGTCTGGGACCTCCTGCCTGAAGTCACCGTGCCTCCTTGAGAAAGTTGGCTTGCATTCTTACTGCAATTTAAGTCCTCTTCTTCCAGTGGCGCTGCAGGCTTTTGAATAGCCACAGGCCCAGAGGAGCAGCTACGCCGTTCCTTGGTTGAGGCACTTCGCTTGATGCAGAACTCCCTACTTCGAGAAGTTGATTCAGGGTAGGAAACACAGGGTAACCTGTGTCTCTTTGGACTTGTTAGATACCACAGGGGTGTATGCTGAGGGTGCCCATGGAAACGGGGGCCTGCTGGAAATAGACTTGCTTTCCCACTTTGAAGGCCGCTTTCACGCTGCCTTGCAGCTACTTGACATTCCCTGCTCCTGACAGGCCTGGAAACCCTGTAAGAAGGCTGCGGGGAAAATTATGAGTTTGCTCTGTCTGAACCAGGTGCTTCCATGGCCGCGGTGGTGGTCCGCCTGACAGGCTCTAGAGCTAAAGGGAATCCCAACGTGAGAACTTGCCTCCAGGTTAGGCCCTGAGTAGCCGTGCAGAAAGGGAGGCATGTAGCTGTTTCCATGAGTTCTTAGTGGCTTATGTGCTTTAATTTACAGGAAGTAGACTTTTGAGTACTTCTAGGCCTCTCGGGTATGCATAATTTTCCCTCCAATTTCACTGACTACCTCCGGCTAGCTCAACCTGGGCTGGCTGAGCAACTTCAAGGCCCATCGGTTGATCCCTCGGAGGCCCTCTGTGCGTTTCCAGTGATGGGCAACACCCTGTACCTTCCTTGAGGAGACCTACATTTCCAGAGTCCTCGAATGGCCTCAGGACAACATTGCTGGTGAGTCCCAAGTGCCCAGGAAGACTTCGTCACGGCCCTTGTGTGAGCTGCCATGAGAAAACACTGTGCTTTGAATACTTGGAGGACCTCGGACCTGTAGTCACTCTATCCGAGGATAAACTCAGCCTCTTAGCATGCTGTGTCGCTACCGGCACACCTGGCATGAGCACATGCCTGGAAGTTAGGCCCCTATTGGCCACGCAGAAGCAGCGGTGTGCTGCAGTTTCCATGAGGCGGTGGCCTCTGCTTTGCATATCTTTAACTGCAGCACCGTTTTCTGGACACCTAGGAGGCTCACGTGGGCACCCTGTTTCCGGCAGGGACACTGAGTACCCCCAGGCCCACCTGGGTCTGCTAAGCAACATCCAGGCCCGGAGCCCTTTAGAGCCCCTCTGTGTATGCCGAGCGTAGGGAAACGCACCGCACTCTCTTTTGGAGCAGCCTAATTTCCCCAGCACTCGCACACGCTCAGGAACACTGTTCTAGCACATCCCACATGGCGTCCAAGTCTTACGCAATGCCCTAGTCCGAGCTGCACTCAGAGAAACCCTCGGCATCGCATTCCGTCTGGGACCTCCTGCCTGAAGTCACCGTGCCTCCTAGAGAAAGTTGGCTTGCGTTCTTACTGCAATTTAAGTCCTCTTCTTCCAGTGGCGCTGCAGGCTTTTGAATAGCCACAGGCCCAGAGGAGCAGCTACGCCGTTCCTTGGTTGAGGCACTTCGCTTGATGCAGAACTCCCTACTTCGAGAAGTTGATTCAGGGTAGGAAACACAGGGTAACCTGTGTCTCTTTGGACTTGTTAGATACCACAGGGGTGTATGCTGAGGGTGCCCATGGAAACGGGGGCCTGCTGGAAATAGACTTGCTTTCCCACTTTGAAGGCCGCATTCACGCTGCCTTGCAGCTACTTGACATTCCCTGCTCCTGACAGGCCTGGAAACCCTGTAAGAAGGCTGCGGGGAAAATTATGAGTTTGCTCTGTCTGAACCAGGTGCTTCCATGGCCGCGGTGGTGGTCCGCCTGTCAGGCTCTAGAGCTAAATGGAATCCCAACGTGAGAACTTGCCTCCAGGTTAGGCCCTGAGTAGCCGTGCAGAAAGGGAGGCATGTAGCTGTTTCCATGAGTTCTTAGTGGCTTATGTGCTTTAATTTACAGGAAGTAGACTTTTGAGTACTCCTAGGCCTCTTGGGTATGCATCATTTTCCCTCCAATTTCACTGACTACCTCCGGCTAGCTCAACCTGGGCCCGCTGAGCAACTTCAAGGCCCATCGGTTGATCCCTCGGAGGTCCTCTGTGCGTTTCCAGTGATGGGCAACACCCTGTACCTTCCTTGAGGAGACCTACATTTCCAGAGTCCTCGAATGGCCTCAGGACAACATTGCTGGTGAGTCCCAAGTGCCCAGGAAGACTTCGTCATGGCCCTTGTGTGAGCTGCCATGAGAAAACACTGTGCTTTGAATACTTGGAGGACCTCGGACCTGTAGTCACTCTATCCGAGGATAAACTCAGCCTCTTAGCATGCTGTGTCGCTACCGGCACACCTGGCATGAGCACATGCCTGGAAGTTAGGCCCCGATTGGCCACACAGAAGCAGCTGTGTGCTGCAGTTTCCATGAGGCGGTGGCCTCTGCTTTGCATATCTTTAACTGCAGCACCGTTTTCTGGACACCTAGGAGGCTCACGTGGGCACCCTGTTTCCGGCAGGGACACTGAGTACCCCCAGGCCCACCTGGGTCTGCTAAGCAACATCCAGGCCCGGAGCCCTTTAGAGCCCCTCTGTGTATGCCGAGCGTAGGGAAACGCACCGCACTCTCTTTTGGAGCAGCCTAATTTCCCCAGCACTCGCACACGCTCAGGAACACTGTTCTAGCACATCCCACATGGCGTCGAAGTCTTACGCATTGCCCTAGTCCGAGCTGCACTCAGAGAAACCCTCGGCGTCGCATTCCGTCTGGGACCTCCTGCCTGAAGTCACCGTGCCTCCTCGAGAAAGTTGGCTTGCGTTCTTACTGCAATTTAAGTCCTCTTCTTCCAGTGGCGCTGCAGGCTTTTGAATAGCCACAGGCCCAGAGGAGCAGCTACGCCGTTCCTTGGTTGAGGCACTTCGCTTGATGCAGAACTCCCTACTTCGAGAAGTTGATTCAGGGTAGGAAACACAGGGTAACCTGTGTCTCTTTGGACTTGTTAGATACCACAGGGGTGTATGCTGAGGGTGCCCATGGAAACGGGGGCCTGCTGGAAATAGACTTGCTTTCCCACTTTGAAGGCCGCATTCACGCTGCCTTGCAGCTAATTGACATTCCCTGCTCCTGACAGGCCTGGAAACCCTGTAAGAAGGCTGCGGGGAAAATTATGAGTTTGCTCTGTCTGAACCAGGTGCTTCCATGGCCGCGGTGGTGGTCCGCCTGACAGGCTCTAGAGCTAAAGGGAATCCCAACGTGAGAACTTGCCTCCAGGTTAGGCCCTGAGTAGCCGTGCAGAAAGGGAGGCATGTAGCTGTTTCCATGAGTTCTTAGTGGCTTATGTGCTTTAATTTACAGGAAGTAGACTTTTGAGTACTCCTAGGCCTCTCGGGTATGCATCATTTTCCCTCCAATTTCACTGACTACCTCCAGCTAGCTCAACCTGGGCCGGCTGAGCAACTTCAAGGCCCATCGGTTGATCCCTCGGAGGCCCTCTGTGCGTTTCCAGTGATGGGCAACACCCTGTACCTTCCTTGAGGAGACCTACATTTCCAGAGTCCTCGAATGGCCTCAGGACAACATTGCTGGTGAGTCCCAAGTGCCCAGGAAGACTTCGTCATGGCCCTTGTGTGAGCTGCCATGAGAAAACACTGTGCTTTGAATACTTGGAGGACCTCGGACCTGTAGTCACTCTATCCGAGGATAAACTCAGCCTCTTAGCATGCTGTGTCGCTACCGGCACACCTGGCATGAGCACATGCCTGGAAGTTAGGCCCCTATTGGCCACGCAGTAGCAGCGGTGTGCTGCAGTTTCCATGAGGCGGTGGCCTCTGCTTTGCATATCTTTAACTGCAGCACCGTTTTCTGGACACCTAGGAGGCTCACGTGGGCACCCTGTTTCCGGCAGGGACACTGAGTACCCCCAGGCCCACCTGGGTCTGCTAAGCAACATCCAGGCCCGGAGCCCTTTAGAGCCCCTCTGTGTATGCGGAGCGTAGGGAAACGCACCGCACTCTCTTTTGGAGCAGCCTAATTTCACCAGCACTCGCACACGCTCAGGAACACTGTTCTAGCACATCCCACATGGCGTCGAAGTCTTACGCAATGCCCTAGTCCGAGCTGCACTCAGAGAAACCCTCGGCATCGCATTCCGTCTGGGACCTCCTGCCTGAAGTCACCGTGCCTCCTCGAGAAAGTTGGCTTGCGTTCTTACTGCAATTTAAGTCCTCTTCTTCCAGTGGCGCTGCAGGCTTTTGAATAGCCACAGGCCCAGAGGAGCAGCTACGCCGTTCCTTGGTTGAGGCACTTCGCTTGATGCAGAACTCCCTACTTCGAGAAGTTGATTCAGGGTAGGAAACACAGGGTAACCTGTGTCTCTTTGGACTTGTTAGATACCACAGGGGTGTATGCTGAGGGTGCCCATGGAAACGGGGGCCTGCTGGAAATAGACTTGCTTTCCCACTTTGAAGGCCGCATTCACGCTGCCTTGCAGCTACTTGACATTCCCTGCTCCTGACAGGCCTGGAAACCCTGTAAGAAGGCTGCGGGGAAAATTATGAGTTTGCTCTGTCTGAACCAGGTGCTTCCATGGCCGCGGTGGTGGTCCGCCTGACAGGCTCTAGAGCTAAAGGGAATCCCAACGTGAGAACTTGCCTCCGGGTTAGGCCCTGAGTAGCCGTGCAGAAAGGGAGGCATGTAGCTGTTTCCATGAGTTCTTAGTGGCTTATGTGCTTTAATTTACAGGAAGTAGACTTTTGAGTACTCCTAGGCCTCTCGGGTATGCATCATTTTCCCTCCAATTTCACTGACTACCTCCGGCTAGCTCAACCTGGGCCGGCTGAGCAACTTCAAGGCCCATCGGTTGATCCCTCGGAGGCCCTCTGTGCGTTTCCAGTGATGGGCAACACCCTGTACCTTCCTTGAGGAGACCTACATTTCCAGAGTCCTTGAATGGCCTCAGGACAACATTGCTGGTGAGTCCCAAGTGCCCAGGAAGACTTCGTCATGGCCCTTGTGTGAGCTGCCATGAGAAAACACTGTGCTTTGAATACTTGGAGGACCTCGGACCTGTAGTCACTCTATCCGAGGATAAACTCAGCCTCTTAGCATGCTGTGTCACTACCGGCACACCTGGCATGAGCACATGCCTGGAAGTTAGGCCCCTATTGGCCACGCAGAAGCAGCGGTGTGCTGCAGTTTCCATGAGGCGGTGGCCTCTGCTTTGCATATCTTTAACTGCAGCACCGTTTTCTGGACACCTAGGAGGCTCACGTGGGCACCCTGTTTCCGGCAGGGACACTGAGTACCCCCAGGCCCACCTGGGTCTGCTAAGCAACATCCAGGCCCGGAGCCCTTTAGAGCCCCTCTGTGTATGCCGAGCGTAGGGAAACGCACCGCACTCTCTTTTGGAGCAGCCTAATTTCCCCAGCACTCGCACACGCTCAGGAACACTGTTCTAGCACATCCCACATGGCGTCCAAGTCTTACGCAATGCCCTAGTCCGAGCTGCACTCAGAGAAACCCTCGGCATCGCATTCCGTCTGGGACCTCCTGCCTGAAGTCACCGTGCCTCCTAGAGAAAGTTGGCTTGCGTTCTTACTGCAATTTAAGTCCTCTTCTTCCAGTGGCGCTGCAGGCTTTTGAATAGCCACAGGCCCAGAGGAGCAGCTACGCCGTTCCTTGGTTGAGGCACTTCGCTTGATGCAGAACTCCCTACTTCGAGAAGTTGATTCAGGGTAGGAAACACAGGGTAAACTGTGTCTCTTTGGACTTGTTAGATACCACAGGGGTGTATGCTGAGGGTGCCCATGGAAACGGGGGCCTGCTGGAAATAGACTTGCTTTCCCACTTTGAAGGCCGCATTCACGCTGCCTTGCAGCTACTTGACATTCCCTGCTCCTGACAGGCCTGGAAACCCTGTAAGAAGGCTGCGGGGAAAATTATGAGTTTGCTCTGTCTGAACCAGGTGCTTCCATGGCCGCGGTGGTGGTCCGCCTGTCAGGCTCTAGAGCTAAAGGGAATCCCAACGTGAGAACTTGCCTCCAGGTTAGGCCCTGAGTAGCCGTGCAGAAAGGGAGGCATGTAGCTGTTTCCATGAGTTCTTAGTGGCTTATGTGCTTTAATTTACAGGAAGTAGACTTTTGAGTACTCCTAGGCCTCTCGGGTATGCATCATTTTCCCTCCAATTTCACTGACTACCTCCGGCTAGCTCAACCTGGGCCGGCTGAGCAACTTCAAGGCCCATCGGTTGATCCCTCGGAGGCCCTCTGTGCGTTTCCAGTGATGGGCAACACCCTGTACCTTCCTTGAGGAGACCTACATTTCCAGAGTCCTCGAATGGCCTCAGGACAACATTGCTGGTGAGTCCCAAGTGCCCAGGAAGACTTCGTCACGGCCCTTGTGTGAGCTGCCATGAGAAAACACTGTGCTTTGAATACTTGGAGGACCTCGGACCTGTAGTCACTCTATCCGAGGATAAACTCAGCCTCTTAGCATGCTGTGTCGCTACCGGCACACCTGGCATGAGCACATGCCTGGAAGTTAGGCCCCGATTGGCCACGCAGAAGCAGCGGTGTGCTGCAGTTTCCATGAGGCGGTGGCCTCTGCTTTGCATATCTTTAACTGCAGCACCGTTTTCTGGACACCTTGGAAGCTAGCGTGGGCACCTTGTTCCCGACGGGAACACTGAGTACCCCCAGGCCCACCTGGGTCTGCTAAGCAACATCCAGGCCCGGAGCCCTTTAGAGCCCCTCTGTGTATGCCGAGCGTAGGGAAACGCACCGCACTCTCTTTTGGAGCAGCCTAATTTCCCCAGCACTCGCACACGCTCAGGAACACTGTTCTAGCACATCCCACATGGCGTCGAAGTCTTACGCAATGCCCTAGTCCGAGCTGCACTCAGAGAAACCCTCGGCATCGCATTCCGTCTGGGACCTCCTGCCTGAAGTCACCGTGCCTCCTCGAGAAAGTTGGCTTACGTTCTTACTGCAATTTAAGTCCTCTTCTTCCAGTGGCGCTGCAGGCTTTTGAATAGCCACAGGCCCAGAGGAGCAGCTACGCCGTTCCTTGGTTGAGGCACTTCGCTTGATGCAGAACTCCCTACTTCGAGAAGTTGATTCAGGGTAGGAAACACAGGGTAACCTGTGTCTCTTTGGACTTGTTAGATACCACAGGGGTGTATGCTGAGGGTGCCCATGGAAACGGGGGCCTGCTGGAAATAGACTTGCTTTCCCACTTTGAAGGCCGCATTCACGCTGCCTTGCAGCTACTTGACATTCCCTGCTCCTGACAGGCCTGGAAACCCTGTAAGAAGGCTGCGGGGAAAATTATGAGTTTGCTCTGTCTGAACCAGGTGCTTCCATGGCCGCGGTGGTGGTCCGCCTGACAGGCTCTAGAGCTAAAGGGAATCCCAATGTGAGAACTTGCCTCCAGGTTAGGCCCTGAGTAGCCGTGCAGAAAGGGAGGCATGTAGCTGTTTCCATGAGTTCTTAGTGGCTTATGTGCTTTAATTTACAGGAAGTAGACTTTTGAGTACTCCTAGGCCTCTCGGGTATGCATCATTTTCCCTCCAATTTCACTGACTACCTCCGGCTAGCTCAACCTGGGCCCGCTGAGCAACTTCAAGGCCCATCGGTTGATCCCTCGGAGGCCCTCTGTGCGTTTCCAGTGATGGGCAACACCCTGTACCTTCCTTGAGGAGACCTACATTTCCAGAGTCCTCGAATGGCCTCAGGACAACATTGCTGGTGAGTCCCAAGTGCCCAGGAAGACTTCGTCACGGCCCTTGTGTGAGCTGCCATGAGAAAACACTGTGCTTTGAATACTTGGAGGACCTCGGACCTGTAGTCACTCTATCCGAGGATAAACTCAGCCTCTTAGCATGCTGTGTCGCTACCGGCACACCTGGCATGAGCACATGCCTGGAAGTTAGGCCCCGATTGGCCACGCAGAAGCAGCGCTGTGCTGCAGTTTCCATGAGGCGGTGGCCTCTGCTTTGCATATCTTTAACTGCAGCACCGTTTTCTGGACACCTTGGAAGCTAGCGTGGGCACCTTGTTCCCGACGGGAACACTGAGTACCCCCAGGCCCACCTGGGTCTGCTAAGCAACATCCAGGCCCAGAGCCCTTTAGAGCCCCTCTGTGTATGCCGAGCGTAGGGAAACGCACCGCACTCTCTTTTGGAGCAGCCTAATTTCCCCAGCACTCGCACACGCTCAGGAACACTGTTCTAGCACATCCCACATGGCGTCGAAGTCTTACGCAATGCCCTAGTCCGAGCTGCACTCAGAGAAACCCTCGGCATCGCATTCCGTCTGGGACCTCCTGCCTGAAGTCACCGTGCCTCCTCGAGAAAGTTGGCTTGCGTTCTTACTGCAATTTAAGTCCTCTTCTTCCAGTGGTGCTGCAGGCTTTTGAATAGCCACAGGCCCAGAGGAGCAGCTACGCCGTTCCTTGGTTGAGGCACTTCGCTTGATGCAGAACTCCCTACTTCGAGAAGTTGATTCAGGGTAGGAAACACAGGGTAACCTGTGTCTCTTTGGACTTGTTAGATACCACAGGGGTGTATGCTGAGGGTGCCCATGGAAACGGGGGCCTGCTGGAAATAGACTTGCTTTCCCACTTTGAAGGCCGCATTCACGCTGCCTTGCAGCTACTTGACATTCCCTGCTCCTGACAGGCCTGGAAACCCTGTAAGAAGGCTGCGGGGAAAATTATGAGTTTGCTCTGTCTGAACCAGGTGCTTCCATGGCCGCGGTGGTGGTCCGCCTGACAGGCTCTAGAGCTAAAGGGAATCCCAATGTGAGAACTTGCCTCCAGGTTAAGCCCTGAGTAGCCGTGCAGAAAGGGAGGCATGTAGCTGTTTCCATGAGTTCTTAGTGGCTTATGTGCTTTAATTTACAGGAAGTAGACTTTTGAGTACTCCTAGGCCTCTCGGGTATGCATCATTTTCCCTCCAATTTCACTGACTACCTCCGGCTAGCTCAACCTGGGCCCGCTGAGCAACTTCAAGGCCCATCGGTTGATCCCTGGAGGCCCTCTGTGCGTTTCCAGTGATGGGCAACACCCTGTACCTTCCTTGAGGAGACCTACATTTCCAGAGTCCTCGAATGGCCTCAGGGCAATATTGCTGGTGAGTCCCAAGTGCCCAGGAAGACTTCGTCACGGCCCTTGTGTGAGCTGCCATGAGAAAACACTGTGCTTTGAATACTTGGAGGACCTCGGACCTGTAGTCACTCTATCCGAGGATAAACTCAGCCTCTTAGCATGCTGTGTCGCTACCGGCACACCTGGCATGAGCACATGCCTGGAAGTTAGGCCCCGATTGGCCATGCAGAAGCAGCGGTGTGCTGCAGTTTCCATGAGGCGGTGGCCTCTGCTTTGCATATCTCTAACTGCAGCACCGTTTTCTGGACACCTAGGAGGCTCACGTGGGCACCCTGTTTCCGGCAGGGACACTGAGTACCCCCAGGCCCACCTGGGTCTGCTAAGCAACATCCAGGCCCGGAGCCCTTTAGAGCCCCTCTGTGTATGCCGAGCGTAGGGAAACGCACCGCACTCTCTTTTGGAGCAGCCTAATTTCCCCAGCACTCGCACACGCTCAGGAACACTGTTCTAGCACATCCCACATGGCGTCCAAGTCTTACGCAATGCCCTAGTCCGAGCTGCACTCAGAGAAACCCTCGGCGTCGCATTCCGTCTGGGACCTCCTGCCTGAAGTCACCGTGCCTCCTAGAGAAAGTTGGCTTGCGTTCTTACTGCAATTTAAGTCCTCTTCTTCCAGTGGCGCTGCAGGCTTTTGAATAGCCACAGGCCCAGAGGAGCAGCTACGCCGTTCCTTGGTTGAGGCACTTCGCTTGATGCAGAACTCCCTACTTCGAGAAGTTGATTCAGGGTAGGAAACACAGGGTAACCTGTGTCTCTTTGGACTTGTTAGATACCACAGGGGTGTATGCTGAGGGTGCCCATGGAAACGGGGGCCTGCTGGAAATAGACTTGCTTTCCCACTTTGAAGGCCGCATTCACGCTGCCTTGCAGCTACTTGACATTCCCTGCTCCTGACAGGCCTGGAAACCCTGTAAGAAGGCTGCGGGGAAAATTATGAGTTTGCTCTGTCTGAACCAGGTGCTTCCATGGCCGCGGTGGTGGTCCGCCTGACAGGCTCTAGAGCTAAAGGGAATCCCAATGTGAGAACTTGCCTCCAGGTTAGGCCCTGAGTAGCCGTGCAGAAAGGGAGGCATGTAGCTGTTTCCATGAGTTCTTAGTGGCTTATGTGCTTTAATTTACAGGAAGTAGACTTTTGAGTACTCCTAGGCCTCTCGGGTATGCATCATTTTCCCTCCAATTTCACTGACTACCTCCGGCTAGCTCAACCTGGGCCCGCTGAGCAACTTCAAGGCCCATCGGTTGATCCCTCGGAGGCCCTCTGTGCGTTTCCAGTGATGGGCAACACCCTGTACCTTCCTTGAGGAGACCTACATTTCCAGAGTCCTCGAATGGCCTCAGGACAACATTGCTGGTGAGTCCCAAGTGCCCAGGAAGACTTCGTCACGGCCCTTGTGTGAGCTGCCATGAGAAAACACTGTGCTTTGAATACTTGGAGGACCTCGGACCTGTAGTCACTCTATCCGAGGATAAACTCAGCCTCTTAGCATGCTGTGTCGCTACCGGCACACCTGGCATGAGCACATGCCTGGAAGTTAGGCCCCGATTGGCCACGCAGAAGCAGCGCTGTGCTGCAGTTTCCATGAGGCGGTGGCCTCTGCTTTGCATATCTTTAACTGCAGCACCGTTTTCTGGACACCTTGGAAGCTAGCGTGGGCACCTTGTTCCCGACGGGAACACTGAGTACCCCCAGGCCCACCTGGGTCTGCTAAGCAACATCCAGGCCCGGAGCCCTTTAGAGCCCCTCTGTGTATGCCGAGCGTAGGGAAACGCACCGCACTCTCTTTTGGAGCAGCCTAATTTCCCCAGCACTCGCACACGCTCAGGAACACTGTTCTAGCACATCCCACATGGCGTCGAAGTCTTACGCAATGCCCTAGTCCGAGCTGCACTCAGAGAAACCCTCGGCATCGCATTCCGTCTGGGACCTCCTGCCTGAAGTCACCGTGCCTCCTCGAGAAAGTTGGCTTGCGTTCTTACTGCAATTTAAGTCCTCTTCTTCCAGTGGCGCTGCAGGCTTTTGAATAGCCACAGGCCCAGAGGAGCAGCTACGCCGTTCCTTGGTTGAGGCACTTCGCTTGATGCAGAACACCCTACTTCGAGAAGTTGATTCAGGGTAGGAAACACAGGGTAACCTGTGTCTCTTTGGACTTGTTAGATACCACAGGGGTGTATGCTGAGGGTGCCCATGGAAACGGGGGCCTGCTGGAAATAGACTTGCTTTCCCACTTTGAAGGCCGCATTCACGCTGCCTTGCAGCTACTTGACATTCCCTGCTCCTGACAGGCCTGGAAACCCTGTAAGAAGGCTGCGGGGAAAATTATGAGTTTGCTCTGTCTGAACCAGGTGCTTCCATGGCCGCGGTGGTGGTCCGCCTGACAGGCTCTAGAGCTAAAGGGAATCCCAATGTGAGAACTTGCCTCCAGGTTAGGCCCTGAGTAGCCGTGCAGAAAGGGAGGCATGTAGCTGTTTCCATGAGTTCTTAGTGGCTTATGTGCTTTAATTTACAGGAAGTAGACTTTTGAGTACTCCTAGGCCTCTCGGGTATGCATCATTTTCCCTCCAATTTCACTGACTACCTCCGGCTAGCTCAACCTGGGCCCGCTGAGCAACTTCAAGGCCCATCGGTTGATCCCTCGGAGGCCCTCTGTGCGTTTCCAGTGATGGGCAACACCCTGTACCTTCCTTGAGGAGACCTACATTTCCAGAGTCCTCGAATGGCCTCAGGACAACATTGCTGGTGAGTCCCAAGTGCCCAGGAAGACTTCGTCACGGCCCTTGTGTGAGCTGCCATGAGAAAACACTGTGCTTTGAATACTTGGAGGACCTCGGACCTGTAGTCACTCTATCCGAGGATAAACTCAGCCTCTTAGCATGCTGTGTCGCTACCGGCACACCTGGCATGAGCACATGCCTGGAAGTTAGGCCCCGATTGGCCACGCAGAAGCAGCGCTGTGCTGCAGTTTCCATGAGGCGGTGGCCTCTGCTTTGCATATCTTTAACTGCAGCACCGTTTTCTGGACACCTTGGAAGCTAGCGTGGGCACCTTGTTCCCGACGGGAACACTGAGTACCCCCAGGCCCACCTGGGTCTGCTAAGCAACATCCAGGCCCGGAGCCCTTTAGAGCCCCTCTGTGTATGCCGAGCGTAGGGAAACGCACCGCACTCTCTTTTGGAGCAGCCTAATTTCCCCAGCACTCGCACACGCTCAGGAACACTGTTCTAGCACATCCCACGTGGCGTCGAAGTCTTACGCAATGCCCTAGTCCGAGCTGCACTCAGAGAAACCCTCGGCATCGCATTCCGTCTGGGACCTCCTGCCTGAAGTCACCGTGCCTCCTCGAGAAAGTTGGCTTGCGTTCTTACTGCAATTTAAGTCCTCTTCTTCCAGTGGCGCTGCAGGCTTTTGAATAGCCACAGGCCCAGAGGAGCAGCTACGCCGTTCCTTGGTTGAGGCACTTCGCTTGATGCAGAACTCCCTACTTCGAGAAGTTGATTCAGGGTAGGAAACACAGGGTAACCTGTGTCTCTTTGGACTTGTTAGATACCACAGGGGTGTATGCTGAGGGTGCCCATGGAAACGGGGGCCTGCTGGAAATAGACTTGCTTTCCCACTTTGAAGGCCGCATTCACGCTGCCTTGCAGCTACTTGACATTCCCTGCTCCTGACAGGCCTGGAAACCCTGTAAGAAGGCTGCGGGGAAAATTATGAGTTTGCTCTGTCTGAACCAGGTGCTTCCATGGCCGCGGTGGTGGTCCGCCTGACAGGCTCTAGAGCTAAAGGGAATCCCAACGTGAGAACTTGCCTCCAGGTTAGGCCCTGAGTAGCAGTGCAGAAAGGGAGGCATGTAGCTGTTTCCATGAGTTCTTAGTGGCTTATGTGCTTTAATTTACAGGAAGTAGACTTTTGAGTACTCCTAGGCCTCTCGGGTATGCATCATTTTCCCTCCAATTTCACTGACTACCTCCGGCTAGCTCAACCTGGGCCGGCTGAGCAACTTCAAGGCCCATCGGTTGATCCCTCGGAGGCCCTCTGTGCGTTTCCAGTGATGGGCAACACCCTGTACCTTCCTTGAGGAGACCTACATTTCCAGAGTCCTCGAATGGCCTCAGGACAACATTGCTGGTGAGTCCCAAGTGCCCAGGAAGACTTCGTCATGGCCCTTGTGTGAGCTGCCATGAGAAAACACTGTGCTTTGAATACTTGGAGGACCTCGGACCTGTAGTCACTCTATCCGAGGATAAACTCAGCCTCTTAGCATGCTGTGTCGCTACCGGAACACCTGGCATGAGCACATGCCTGGAAGTTAGGCCCCGATTGGCCACGCAGAAGCAGCAGTGTGCTGCAGTTTCCATGAGGCGGTGGCCTCTGCTTTGCATATCTTTAACTGCAGCACCGTTTTCTGGACACCTTGGAAGCTAGCGTGGGCACCCTGTTCCCGACGGGAACACTGAGTACCCCCAGGCCCACCTGGGTCTGCTAAGCAACATCCAGGCCCGGAGCCCTTTAGAGCTCCTCTGTGTATGCCGAGCATAGGGAAATACACCACACTCCTTTTTGGAGCAGCTTAATTTCCCCAGCACTTGCACACGCTCAGGAACACTGTTCTAGCACATCCCACATGGCGTCGAAGTCTTACGCATTGCCCTAGTCCGAGCTGCACTCAGAGAAACCCTCGGCTTCGCATTCCATCTGGGACCTCCTGCCTGAAGTCACCATGCCTCCTAGAGAAAGTCGGCTTGTGTTCTTACTGCAATTTAAGTCCTCTTCTTCCTGTGACACTGCAGGCTTTTGAATAGCTACAGGCCCAGAGGAACAGCTACGGTGTTCCTTGGTTGAGGCAGTTCGCTTGATGCAGAACACCCTACTTCGAGAAGTTGTTTCAGGGTAGGAAACACAGGGTAACCTGTGTCTCTTTGGACTTGTTAGAAACCACAGGGGTGTATGCTGAGGGTGCCCATGGAAACGGGGGCCTGCTGGAACTACCCTTGCTTTCCCATTTTGAAGGCTGCATTCATGCTGCCTTGAAGCTGCATGACGTTCCCTGCTGTTGACAGGCCTGTTAAACCCTGTAGGAATGCTTCTTGGAAAAAAATGAGTTTGCTCTGTCTAAACCAGGTGCCTCCGTGGCCACGGCGGTGGTCTGCCTCACAAGCTCTAGAGCTAAAAGGATACTCAACGTGGGAACTTGCCTCCATTTTAGATCCCGAGTAGCCGGGCAGAAAGGGAGGCATACAGCTGTTTCCATGAGTTCTTAGTCGCTGTTCTGCTTTATTTTCAAGGAAGTACCCCTTTGAAGACTCCTAGGCCTCTCGGGAGTGCATCATTGTCCCTCCAAAGTCACTGAGTACCTTCGGAACCCTGTGGGCCGGCTTAGCAACATCGAGGCCGGTTGGTCTGTCCGGTGGAGGCCCTCTGAGTGTGCCGAGTGACGGGCAACACACTGCACGTTCCTTGAGGAGAACTACATTTCCAGAGTCCTCGAACAGCCGCAGGACCTCATTTCTGGTGAGTCCGAAGTGCCCAGGAAGTCTTTGTCATGGCCCTTGTGTGAGCTGCCATGAGAAAACACTCTGCATTGAATACTTCGAGAACCTCGTACCTAAAGTCACTCTGCTCGAGGAGAAAGTCAGCATCTTACCATGCTGTGTCGCTAAAGGGGCACCCAGCATGAACACGTGACTGGAGGTAAGGCCCTGATTGGCTGCACAGAAGCGGAGGCGTGCTGCAGTTTCCATGAGGCGGTGGCCTCTGCTCTGGTTATCTTTAACTGCAGCACAGTTTGCCGGACACCTAGGAGGCTCGCGTGGGCACCCTGTTTCCAGAAGGGACACTGAGTACCCCCAGGCCCACCTGGGTCTGCTAAGCAACATCCAGGCCCAGAGCCCTTTAGAGTCCCTCTGTGTATGCCGAGCGTAGGGAAACGCACCGCACTCTCTTTTGGAGCAGCCTAATTTCCCCAGCACTCGCACACGCTCAGGAACACTGTTCTAGCACATCCCACATGGCATCGAAGTCTTACACAATGCCCTAGTCCGAGCTGCACTCAGAGAAACCCTCGGCGTCACATTCCGTCTGGGACCTCCTGCCTGAAGTCACCGTGCCTCCTTGAGAAAGTTGGCTTGCATTCTTACTGCAATTTAAGTCCTCTTCTTCCAGTGGCGCTGCAGGCTTTTGAATAGCCACAGGCCCAGAGGAGCAGCTACGCCGTTCCTTGGTTGAGGCACTTCGCTTGATGCAGAACTCCCTACTTCGAGAAGTTGATTCAGGGTAGGAAACACAGGGTAACCTGTGTCTCTTTGGACTTGTTAGATACCACAGGGGTGTATGCTGAGGGTGCCCATGGAAACGGGGGCCTGCTGGAAATAGACTTGCTTTCCCACTTTGAAGGCCGCTTTCACGCTGCCTTGCAGCTACTTGACATTCCCTGCTCCTGACAGGCCTGGAAACCCTGTAAGAAGGCTGCGGGGAAAATTATGAGTTTGCTCTGTCTGAACCAGGTGCTTCCATGGCCGCGGTGGTGGTCCGCCTGACAGGCTCTAGAGCTAAAGGGAATCTCAACGTGAGAACTTGCCTCCAGGTTAGGCCCTGAGTAGCCGTGCAGAAAGGGAGGCATGTAGCTGTTTCCATGAGTTCTTAGTGGCTTATGTGCTTTAATTTACAGGAAGTAGACTTTTGAGTACTTCTAGGCCTCTCGGGTATGCATAATTTTCCCTCCAATTTCACTGACTACCTCCGGCTAGCTCAACCTGGGCCGGCTGAGCAACTTCAAGGCCCATCGGTTGATCCCTCGGAGGCCCTCTGTGCGTTTCCAGTGATGGGCAACACCCTGTACCTTCCTTGAGGAGACCTACATTTCCAGAGTCCTCGAATGGCCTCAGGACAACATTGCTGGTGAGTCCCAAGTGCCCAGGAAGACTTCGTCATGGCCCTTGTGTGAGCTGCCATGAGAAAACACTGTGCTTTGAATACTTGGAGGACTTCGGACCTGTAGTCACTCTATCCGAGGATAAACTCAGCCTCTTAGCATGCTGTGTCGCTACCGGAACACCTGGCATGAGCACATGCCTGGAAGTTAGGCCCCGATTGGCCACGCAGAAGCAGCGGTGTGCTGCAGTTTCCATGAGGCGGTGGCCTCTGCTTTGCATATCTTTAACTGCAGCACCGTTTTCTGGACACCTAGGAGGCTCACGTGGGCACCCTGTTTCCGGCAGGGACACTGAGTACCCCCAGGCCCACCTGGGTCTGCTAAGCAACATCCAGGCCCGGAGCCCTTTAGAGCCCCTCTGTGTATGCCGAGCGTAGGGAAACGCACCGCACTCTCTTTTGGAGCAGCTTAATTTCACCAGCACTTGCACACGCTCAGGAACACTGTTCTAGCACATCCCACATGGCGTCGAAGTCTTACGCATTGCCCTAGTCCGAGCTGCACTCAGAGAAACCCTCGGCTTCGCATTCCATCTGGGACCTCCTGCCTGAAGTCACCATGCCTCCTCGATTAAGTCGGCTTGTGTTCTTACTGCAATTTAAGTCCTCTTCTTCCTGTGACACTGCAGGCTTTTGAATAGCTACAGGCCCAGAGGAACAGCTACGGTGTTCCTTGGTTGAGGCAGTTCGCTTGATGCAGAACACCCTACTTCGAGAAGTTGTTTCAGGGTAGGAAACACAGGGTAACCTGTGTCTCTTTGGACTTGTTAGAAACCACAGGGGTGTATGCTGAGGGTGCCCATGGAAACGGGGGCCTGCTGGAACTACCCTTGCTTTCCCATTTTGAAGGCTGCATTCATGCTGCCTTGAAGCTGCATGACGTTCCCTGCTGTTGACAGGCCTGTTAAACCCTGTAGGAATGCTTCTTGGAAAAAAATGAGTTTGCTCTGTCTAAACCAGGTGCCTCCGTGGCCGCGGCGGTGGTCTGCCTCACAAGCTCTAGAGCTAAAAGGATACTCAACGTGGGAACTTGCCTCCATTTTAGGTCCCGAGTAGCCGGGCAGAAAGGGAGGCATACAGCTGTTTCCATGATTTCTTAGTCGCTGTTCTGCTTTATTTTCAAGGAAGTACCCCTTTGAAGACTCCTAGGCCTCTCGGGAGTGCATCATTGTCCCTCCAAAGTCACTGAGTACCTTCGGAACCCTGTGGGCCGGCTTAGCAACATCGAGGCCGGTTGGTCTGTCCGGTGGAGGCCCTCTGAGTGTGCCGAGTGACGGGCAACACACTGCACGTTCCTTGAGGAGAACTACATTTCCAGAGTCCTCGAACAGCCGCAGGACCTCATTTCTGGTGAGTCCGAAGTGCCCAGGAAGTCTTTGTCATGGCCCTTGTGTGAGCTGCCATGAGAAAACACTCTGCATTGAATACTTCGAGAACCTCGTACCTAAAGTCACTCTGCTCGAGGAGAAAGTCAGCATCTTACCATGCTGTGTCGCTAAAGGGGCACCCAGCATGAACACGTGACTGGAGGTAAGGCCCTGATTGGCCGCACAGAAGCGGAGGCGTGCTGCAGTTTCCATGAGGCGGTGGCCTCTGCTCTGGTTATCTTTAACTGCAGCACAGTTTGCCGGACACCTAGGAGGCTCGCGTGGGCACCCTATTTCCAGCAGGGACACTGAGTACCCCCAGGCCCACCTGGGTCTGCTAAGCAACATCCAGGCCCGGAGCCCTTTAGAGCCCCTCTGTGTATGCCGAGCGTAGGGAAACGCACCGCACTCTCTTTTGGAGCAGCCTAATTTCCCCAGCACTCGCACACGCTCAGGAACACTGTTCTAGCACATCCCACATGGCGTCGAAGTCTTACGCAATGCCCTAGTCCGAGCTGCACTCAGAGAAACCCTCGGCATCGCATTCCGTCTGGGACCTCCTGCCTGAAGTCACCGTGCCTCCTCGAGAAAGTTGGCTTGCGTTCTTACTGCAATTTAAGTCCTCTTCTTCCAGTGGCGCTGCAGGCTTTTGAATAGCCACAGGCCCAGAGGAGCAGCTACGCCGTTCCTTGGTTGAGGCACTTCGCTTGATGCAGAACACCCTACTTCGAGAAGTTGATTCAGGGTAGGAAACACAGGGTAACCTGTGTCTCTTTGGACTTGTTAGATACCACAGGGGTGTATGCTGAGGGTGCCCATGGAAACGGGGGCCTGCTGGAAATAGACTTGCTTTCCCACTTTGAAGGCCGCATTCACGCTGCCTTGCAGCTACTTGACATTCCCTGCTCCTGACAGGCCTGGAAACCCTGTAAGAAGGCTGCGGGGAAAATTATGAGTTTGCTCTGTCTGAACCAGGTGCTTCCATGGCCGCGGTGGTGGTCCGCCTGACAGGCTCTAGAGCTAAAGGGAATCCCAATGTGAGAACTTGCCTCCAGGTTAGGCCCTGAGTAGCCGTGCAGAAAGGGAGGCATGTAGCTGTTTCCATGAGTTCTTAGTGGCTTATGTGCTTTAATTTACAGGAAGTAGACTTTTGAGTACTCCTAGGCCTCTCGGGTATGCATCATTTTCCCTCCAATTTCACTGACTACCTCCGGCTAGCTCAACCTGGGCTGGCTGAGCAACTTCAAGGCCCATCGGTTGATCCCTCGGAGGCCCTCTGTGCGTTTCCAGTGATGGGCAACACCCTGTACCTTCCTTGAGGAGACCTACATTTCCAGAGTCCTCGAATGGCCTCAGGACAACATTGCTGGTGAGTCCCAAGTGCCCAGGAAGACTTCGTCACGGCCCTTGTGTGAGCTGCCATGAGAAAACACTGTGCTTTGAATACTTGGAGGACCTCGGACCTGTAGTCACTCTATCCGAGGATAAACTCAGCCTCTTAGCATGCTGTGTCGCTACCGGCACACCTGGCATGAGCACATGCCTGGAAGTTAGGCCCCGATTGGCCACGCAGAAGCAGCGCTGTGCTGCAGTTTCCATGAGGCGGTGGCCTCTGCTTTGCATATCTTTAACTGCAGCACCGTTTTCTGGACACCTTGGAAGCTAGCGTGGGCACCTTGTTCCCGACGGGAACACTGAGTACCCCCAGGCCCACCTGGGTCTGCTAAGCAACATCCAGGCCCGGAGCCCTTTAGAGCCCCTCTGTGTATGCCGAGCGTAGGGAAACGCACCGCACTCTCTTTTGGAGCAGCCTAATTTCCCCAGCACTCGCACACGCTCAGGAACACTGTTCTAGCACATCCCACATGGCGTCGAAGTCTTACGCAATGCCCTAGTCCGAGCTGCACTCAGAGAAACCCTCGGCGTCACATTCCGTCTGGGACCTCCTGCCTGAAGTCACCGTGCCTCCTTGAGAAAGTTGGCTTGCATTCTTACTGCAATTTAAGTCCTCTTCTTCCAGTGGCGCTGCAGGCTTTTGAATAGCCACAGGCCCAGAGGAGCAGCTACGCCGTTCCTTGGTTGAGGCACTTCGCTTGATGCAGAACTCCCTACTTCGAGAAGTTGATTCAGGGTAGGAAACACAGGGTAACCTGTGTCTCTTTGGACTTGTTAGATACCACAGGGGTGTATGCTGAGGGTGCCCATGGAAACGGGGGCCTGCTGGAAATAGACTTGCTTTCCCACTTTGAAGGCCGCTTTCACGCTGCCTTGCAGCTACTTGACATTCCCTGCTCCTGACAGGCCTGGAAACCCTGTAAGAAGGCTGCGGGGAAAATTATGAGTTTGCTCTGTCTGAACCAGGTGCTTCCATGGCCGCGGTGGTGGTCCGCCTGACAGGCTCTAGAGCTAAAGGGAATCCCAACGTGAGAACTTGCCTCCAGGTTAGGCCCTGAGTAGCCGTGCAGAAAGGGAGGCATGTAGCTGTTTCCATGAGTTCTTAGTGGCTTATGTGCTTTAATTTACAGGAAGTAGACTTTTGAGTACTTCTAGGCCTCTCGGGTATGCATAATTTTCCCTCCAATTTCACTGACTACCTCCGGCTAGCTCAACCTGGGCTGGCTGAGCAACTTCAAGGCCCATCGGTTGATCCCTCGGAGGCCCTCTGTGCGTTTCCAGTGATGGGCAACACCCTGTACCTTCCTTGAGGAGACCTACATTTCCAGAGTCCTCGAATGGCCTCAGGACAACATTGCTGGTGAGTCCCAAGTGCCCAGGAAGACTTCGTCATGGCCCTTGTGTGAGCTGCCATGAGAAAACACTGTGCTTTGAATACTTGGAGGACTTCGGACCTGTAGTCACTCTATCCGAGGATAAACTCAGCCTCTTAGCATGCTGTGTCGCTACCGGAACACCTGGCATGAGCACATGCCTGGAAGTTAGGCCCCGATTGGCCACGCAGAAGCAGCGGTGTGCTGCAGTTTCCATGAGGCGGTGGCCTCTGCTTTGCATATCTTTAACTGCAGCACCGTTTTCTGGACACCTAGGAGGCTCACGTGGGCACCCTGTTTCCGGCAGGGACACTGAGTACCCCCAGGCCCACCTGGGTCTGCTAAGCAACATCCAGGCCCGGAGCCCTTTAGAGCCCCTCTGTGTATGCCGAGCGTAGGGAAACGCACCGCACTCTCTTTTGGAGCAGCTTAATTTCACCAGCACTTGCACACGCTCAGGAACACTGTTCTAGCACATCCCACATGGCGTCGAAGTCTTACGCATTGCCCTAGTCCGAGCTGCACTCAGAGAAACCCTCGGCTTCGCATTCCATCTGGGACCTCCTGCCTGAAGTCACCATGCCTCCTCGATTAAGTCGGCTTGTGTTCTTACTGCAATTTAAGTCCTCTTCTTCCTGTGACACTGCAGGCTTTTGAATAGCTACAGGCCCAGAGGAACAGCTACGGTGTTCCTTGGTTGAGGCAGTTCGCTTGATGCAGAACACCCTACTTCGAGAAGTTGTTTCAGGGTAGGAAACACAGGGTAACCTGTGTCTCTTTGGACTTGTTAGAAACCACAGGGGTGTATGCTGAGGGTGCCCATGGAAACGGGGGCCTGCTGGAACTACCCTTGCTTTCCCATTTTGAAGGCTGCATTCATGCTGCCTTGAAGCTGCATGACGTTCCCTGCTGTTGACAGGCCTGTTAAACCCTGTAGGAATGCTTCTTGGAAAAAAATGAGTTTGCTCTGTCTAAACCAGGTGCCTCCGTGGCCGCGGCGGTGGTCTGCCTGACAAGCTCTAGAGCTAAAAGGATACTCAACGTGGGAACTTGCCTCCATTTTAGGTCCCGAGTAGCCGGGCAGAAAGGGAGGCATACAGCTGTTTCCATGATTTCTTAGTCGCTGTTCTGCTTTATTTTCAAGGAAGTACCCCTTTGAAGACTCCTAGGCCTCTCGGGAGTGCATCATTGTCCCTCCAAAGTCACTGAGTACCTTCGGAACCCTGTGGGCCGGCTTAGCAACATCGAGGCCGGTTGGTCTGTCCGGTGGAGGCCCTCTGAGTGTGCCGAGTGACGGGCAACACACTGCACGTTCCTTGAGGAGAACTACATTTCCAGAGTCCTCGAACAGCCGCAGGACCTCATTTCTGGTGAGTCCGAAGTGCCCAGGAAGTCTTTGTCATGGCCCTTGTGTGAGCTGCCATGAGAAAACACTCTGCATTGAATACTTCGAGAACCTCGTACCTAAAGTCACTCTGCTCGAGGAGAAAGTCAGCATCTTACCATGCTGTGTCGCTAAAGGGGCACCCAGCATGAACACGTGACTGGAGGTAAGGCCCTGATTGGCCGCACAGAAGCGGAGGCGTGCTGCAGTTTCCATGAGGCGGTGGCCTCTGCTCTGGTTATCTTTAACTGCAGCACAGTTTGCCGGACACCTAGGAGGCTCGCGTGGGCACCCTGTTTCCAGCAGGGACACTGAGTACCCCCAGGCCCACCTGGGTCTGCTAAGCAACATCCAGGCCCGGAGCCCTTTAGAGCCCCTCTGTGTATGCCGAGCGTAGGGAAACGCACCGCACTCTCTTTTGGAGCAGCCTAATTTCCCCAGCACTCGCACACGCTCAGGAACACTGTTCTAGCACATCCCACATGGCGTCCAAGTCTTACGCAATGCCCTCGTCCGAGCTGCACTCAGAGAAACCCTCGGCGTCGCATTCCGTCTGGGACCTCCTGCCTGAAGTCACCGTGCCTCCTCGAGAAAGTTGGCTTGCGTTCTTACTGCAATTTAAGTCCTCTTCTTCCAGTGGTGCTGCAGGCTTTTGAATAGCCACAGGCCCAGAGGAGCAGCTACGCCGTTCCTTGGTTGAGGCACTTCACTTGATGCAGAACTCCCTACTTCGAGAAGTTGATTCAGGGTAGGAAACACAGGGTAACCTGTGTCTCTTTGGACTTGTTAGATACCACAGGGGTGTATGCTGAGGGTGCCCATGGAAACGGGGGCCTGCTGGAAATAGACTTGCTTTCCCACTTTGAAGGCCGCTTTCACGCTGCCTTGCAGCTACTTGACATTCCCTGCTCCTGACAGGCCTGGAAACACTGTAAGAAGGCTGCGGGGAAAATTATGAGTTTGCTCTGTCTGAACCAGGTGCTTCCATGGCCGCGGTGGTGGTCCGCCTGACAGGCTCTAGAGCTAAAGGGAATCCCAACGTGAGAACTTGCCTCCAGGTTAGGCCCTGAGTAGCCGTGCAGAAAGGGAGGCATGCAGCTGTTTCCACTAGTTCTCAGTCGCTTCTGTGCTTTATTTTAAAGGAAGTACGCGTCCGGGGACTCCTAGGCCCCACGGGTGTGCATCGTTTTCCCTCCGAGGTCACTGAGTGCCTCCAGACACCTGTCGGCCGGCGGAGCAATGTCGAGGTCCATTGGTTGATCCCCCGGAGGACCTCTGTGCCTGCCGAGTGCTGGGCAACAACACACTGCGCATTCCTTGAGGAGCGCTACATCTCCAGAGCCCTCGAATGCCCTCGGGACAACATGGCTGGTGAGTGCGAAGTGCCCAGGAAAACTCTGTCATGGCCCTTCTGTGAGTTGCCATGAGAGAACACTGTGCTTGGAACACTGCGAGGCCCGCCCTCGTACCTGAAGTCACTCTGCTCGTGGAGAAAGTCAGCATCTTAGTACGCTGTGTCGCTACCGGCACACCCAGCATGAACCCATGCCTGGAAGTAAGGCCCTGATTCGCCGTGCAGAAGCGGAGGTGTGCTACAGCTTCCAGGAGGTGGTGGCCTCTGCTCTGCATGCCTTTAACGGCAGCACAGCTTTCTGGACACCTGGGAGGCTAGCCGGGGCACCCTGCTCCCGGCAGGAACACTGAGTACCCCTAGGTGCACCTGGGTCTGCTAAGCAACATCCAGGCCCGTAACCCTTCAGAGCCCCCTGTGTGCAGGCCAAGCGTAGGGAAACGCACTGCCCTCTCCATCGGAGCAGCTTAGTTTCGTCCGCACTCGCACAGGTTCGCGAACACCGTTCTGGCACGTCCCACGTGGCGCGGAGGTCTTACGCGGTGCCCTAATCGGAGCTGCCCTCAGAGGAGCCCTCGTCTTCGCCTTCCATCCAGGACCTCCTGACTGAAGTCACCGGGCCTCGTAGAGGACGGCGGCTTGGGTTCTTACTGCACTTCAAGTCCTGTTCCTTCTGCGGCACTGCAGGCAGCCCCAGGTCCAGAGGAGCAGCTACGGCGTTCCTCGGTTGAGACAGTTCGCCGGATGCGGGACTCCCTACTTCGATAAGTTAATTCAGGGAAGGAAACGCGGGGTAACCGGTGTCTCTTGGGACTCGTTAGAAGCCACAGGGATGTACGCTGAGTGTGCCCATGAAAACGGGGGCCTGCTGGAACTAGCCCTGCTTTCCCATTTTGAGGGCGGCATTCATGCCTGCCTTGAAGCTACCTGACATTCCCGGCTCCCGACAGGCCAGTGAGCCCTGGAAGAATGCTTCGGGGAAAATTATGAATTTGCTCTCTCTAAACCATGGGCTTCCGTGGGTGCGGCGGCGGTCCGCATGACAGGCTCTAGAGCGAAAGGGAACCTCGAAGTGAGAACTCGCCTCCAGGTTAGGCCCTGAGTAGCCGTGCAGAAAGGGAGGCATGCAGCTGTTTCCACAACTTCTCAGTCGCTTATGTGCTTTATTTTAAAGGAAGTACGCGTCCGGGGACTCCTAGGCCCCAAGGGTGTGCATCGTTTTCCCTCCGAGGTCACTGAGTGCCTCCAGACACCTGTGGGCCGGCGGAGCAATGTCGAGGTCCATTGGTTGATCCCCTGGAGGACCTCTGTGCCTGCCGAGTGCTGGGCAGCAACACACTGCGCGTTCCTTGAGGAGCGCTACATCTCCAGAGCCCTCGAACGCCCTCAGGACAACATGGCTGGTGAGTGCGAAGTACCCAGGAAGACTCAGTCATGGCCCTTGTGTGAGCTGCCATGAGAGAACACTGTGCTTGGAACACTGCGAGGCCCGCCCTCGTACATGAAGTCACTCTGCTCGAGGAGAAAGTCAGCATCTTAGCACGCTGTGTCGCTACCGGCACACCCAGCATGAACCCATGCCTGGAAGTAAGGCCCTGTTTCGCCGTGCAGAAGCGGAGGCGTGCTGCAGCTTCCAGGAGGCGGTGGCCTCTGCTCAGCATGCCTTTAATGGCAGCACAGCTTTCTGGACACCTGGGAGGCTAGCCGGGGCACCCTGCTCCCGGCAGGAACTCTGAGTACCCCCAGGTGCACCTGGGTCTGCTAAGCAACATCCAGGCCCGTAGCCCTTCAGAGACCCCTGTGTGCAGGAAGAGCGTAGGGAAACGCACTGCCCTCTCCTTCGGAGCAGCTTAGTTTCCTCAGCACTCGCACACGTTCGCGAACGCCGTTCTGGCACGTCCCACGTGGCCCGGAGGTCTTACGTGGTGCCCTAGTTGGAGCTGCCCTCAGAGGAGCCCTCGTCCTCGCGTTCCATCCAGGACCTCCTGACTGAAGTCACCGTGCCTCCTAGAGGACGGCGGCTTGGGTTCTTACTGCACTTCAAGTCCTGTTCCTTCTGCTGCATTGCAGGCAGCCCCAGGCCCAGAGGAGCAGCTACGGCGTTCCTCGGTTGAGACAGTTCGCCGGATGCGGGACTCCCTACTTCGATAAGTTGATTCAGGGAAGGAAACGCAGGCTAACTGGTGTCTCTTGGGACTCCTTAGAAGCCACAGGGATGTACACTGAGTGTGCCCATGAAAACGGGGGCCTGCTGGAACTAGCCCTGCTTTCCCATTTTGAGGGCGGCATTCATGCCTGCCTTGAAGCTACCTGACATTATGTGCTCCCGACAGGCCAGTGAGCCCTGAAAGAATGCTTCTGGTAAAATTATGAGTTTGCTCTCTCTAAACCAGGGGCTTCCGTGGCCGCAGCTCGGTCCGCATGACAGGCTCTAGAGCGAAAAGGAACCTCGACGTGAGAACTCGCCTCCAGGTTAGGCCCTGAGTAGCCGTGCAGAAAGGGAGGCATGCAGCTGTTTCCACGAGTTCTCAGTCGCTTATGCCCTTTATTTTTAAGGAAGTACGCGTCCGGGGACTCCTGGGCCCCACGGGTGTGCATCGTTTTCCCTCCGAGGTCACTGAGTGCCTCCAGACACCTGTGGGCCGGCGGAGCAATGTCGAGGTCCATTGGTTGATCCCCCGGAGGACCTCTGTGCCTGCCGAGTGCTGGGCAGCAACACACTGCGCGTTCCTTGAGGAGCGCTACATCTCCAGAGCCCTCGAACGCCCTCAGGACAACATGGCTGGTGAGTGCGAAGTACCCAGGAAGACTCAGTCATGGCCCTTGTGTGAGCTGCCATGAGAGAACACTGTGCTTGGAACACTGCGAGGCCCGCCCTCGTACATGAAGTCACTCTGCTCGAGGAGAAAGTCAGCATCTTAGCACGCTGTGTCGCTACCGGCACACCCAGCATGAACCCATGCCTGGAAGTAAGGCCCTGTTTCGCCGTGCAGAAGCGGAGGCGTGCTGCAGCTTCCAGGAGGCGGTGGCCTCTGCTCAGCATGCCTTTAATGGCAGCACAGCTTTCTGGACACCTGGGAGGCTAGCCGGGGCACCCTGCTCCCGGCAGGAACTCTGAGTACCCCCAGGTGCACCTGGGTCTGCTAAGCAACATCCAGGCCCGTAGCCCTTCAGAGACCCCTGTGTGCAGGAAGAGCGTAGGGAAACGCACTGCCCTCTCCTTTGGAGCAGCTTAGTTTCCTCAGCACTCGCACACGTTCGCGAACGCCGTTCTGGCACGTCCCACGTGGCCCGGAGGTCTTACGTGGTGCCCTAGTTGGAGCTGCCCTCAGAGGAGCCCTCGTCCTCGCGTTCCATCCAGGACCTCCTGACTGAAGTCACCGTGCCTCCTAGAGGACGGCGGCTTGGGTTCTTACTGCACTTCAAGTCCTGTTCCTTCTGCTGCATTGCAGGCAGCCCCAGGCCCAGAGGAGCAGCTACGGCGTTCCTCGGTTGAGACAGTTCGCCGGATGCGGGACTCCCTACTTCGATAAGTTGATTCAGGGAAGGAAACGCAGGGTAACTGGTGTCTCTTGGGACTCCTTAGAAGCCACAGGGATGTACACTGAGTGTGCCCATGAAAACGGGGGCCTGCTGGAACTAGCCCTGCTTTCCCATTTTGAGGGCGGCATTCATGCCTGCCTTGAAGCTACCTGACATTATGTGCTCCCGACAGGCCAGTGAGCCCTGAAAGAATGCTTCTGGTAAAATTATGAGTTTGCTCTCTCTAAACCAGGGGCTTCCGTGGCCGCAGCTCGGTCCGCATGACAGGCTCTAGAGCGAAAAGGAACCTCGACGTGAGAACTCGCCTCCAGGTTAGGCCCTGAGTAGCCGTGCAGAAAGGGAGGCATGCAGCTGTTTCCACGAGTTCTCAGTCGCTTATGCCCTTTATTTTTAAGGAAGTACGCGTCCGGGGACTCCTGGGCCCCACGGGTGTGCATCGTTTTCCCTCCGAGGTCACTGAGTGCCTCCAGACACCTGTGGGCCGGCGGAGCAATGTCGAGGTCCATTGGTTGATCCCCCGGAGGACCTCTGTGCCTGCCGAATGCTGCGCAGCAACACACTGCGCGTTCCTTGAGGAGCACTACATCTCCAGAGCCCTCGAACGCCCTCGGGACAACATGGCTGGTGAGTGCGAAGTACCCAGGAAGACTCAGTCATGGCCCTTGTGTGAGCTGCCATGAGAGAAC
>NW_027136228.1:0-68753 GCF_039906515.1 Pseudorca crassidens | reverse complement strand
GGGCAAATTTAACTCTCATTTCCCACCAGGAAGAGGAATTAACCAAAGGCTCAGCGTGCCGTGCCGGAACCAGATTAGGGCCTGAAGCCATCCTGCGGTGTTGCGGCCAGCTCAAAAGAAAGCGAGTTGAAGAAAGGAGCTCAGGGGCACTGTAATTCACAAACCTGCAGAGTTATAAATGACAGCTATCGTCCAAAAATATACTGAAGTAAGGCTGCCAAGAGGACTTGAAAGCGGGGCAGAATTGCAGGAAACCGATTTCAGGAGGTAGACTGGAATTGCATTGAAAGCATAGGAAAAGAGGCAGAACGTCCACAATGATGCACTTGGCCAAAAAGGGCGTATGCATTTTTTCCTGAATATATTCAGGAAAAAACGCATACGCCCTTTTTGGCCAACCAAGCAAGCTTGCAAAGGAAATCTGCACTACAATGAAGTCTCACTTCCCCCCGGTCAAAAGGGCCATCTGAAAAAAGTGTAAAATCCAGAAAGGCAGTACAGGCCATGGAGAACTGGGAGCCTTGTTATGCTGATGGGCGGGATGTAAATTGCCAACAGACACTCGGGAGAAGTGTATGGTGTTTCCTGAAACATCTAAAAAACAAAGCAACAGAGCCTAGGGCACTTCCACTTATGGTCCTATAGCTTAGGGAAATTAAAATCAAAAAGACACAGCCACCCCAAAGTTTGGGACGCCTCTGTTTACAAGAACCTCGTTTACAGTACAAGTTCAACATCGCAGAAAGTGAAAAATGGATAAAGAAGTTGTGGTATTTACTTACAAAGCAATATCACTCAGCAATGAAATCTATGTCATCAGGCCCTTAGCAGCACAATGAGTGGATTCAGGTATGATGATTCTAACTGAAATAAGTCACACAGAAAAAGAAACATCATAAGATATCAGTAATACACGGAATGTAAACTTGGCTACACAGGAACTGAATTACAGAACAGAACAGGGTCTCAAATTTAGAAAACCAACTTATGCTTGCTTAAGGGGAAAGGTGAGTTGGGGTGCTGCATAAAACCAGAGATTGAAATGAGCACAGATAAAGTTCCTTAAGCCAAATATGGAATAGACAAGAGCTACTCCTTGCTCAACGAAATGGACTCAACACCGCATATTAAATGCCTAAGAATGTACCTGACTAGTAAGTATCTTAAAACCTATGGATTGCTATGTCTCCGAAAGAGAATCAAGCATGTGTACAGGGGCATAAACGCAGCAGTGATAGGATTGGAGAGGTTCGGTGAGCAAATGAAGACCCTTTGAAGTCATATTGCATGGTACCCATTCCACGGGTTTCAACTACCCAGGTTTAAGGTATTCTTCCTTCAGCTAAAACATGCATGTGGAACCTAGAGTATGATCAACCATGTGATCGGGAGACGTGTTCAAATATGTCTCAGTTTTCGTACCCTGGTACTCGGGTGCAACATTCCAGACGCTTTACTAACACCCTCCCGACTTGGAGAGTCAGTCCCTTTAACCTCCTGTTTGGCCCAGTTTGCAATTTCTGCGGAAGATGAACAGGAATAGCGAGAACCAATGAGAGACTAGCTGGAGGTGTCTGGACGGGCAAATTTAACTCTCATTTCCCACCAGGAAGAGGAATTAACCAAAGGCTCAGCGTGCCGTGCCGGAACCAGATTAGGGCCTGAAGCCATCCTGCGGTGTTGCGGCCAGCTCAAAAGAAAGCGAGTTGAAGAAAGGAGCTCAGGGGCACTGTAATTCACAAACCTGCAGAGTTATAAATGACAGCTATCGTCCAAAAATATACTGAAGTAAGGCTGCCAAGAGGACTTGAAAGCGGGACAGAATTGCAGGAAACCGATTTCAGGAGGCAGACTGGAATTGCATTGAAAGCATAGGAAAAGAGGCAGAACGTCCACAATGATGCACTTGGCCAAAAAGGGCGTATGCGTTTTTTCCTGAATATATTCAGGAAAAAACGCATACGCCCTTTTTGGCCAACCAAGCAAGCTTGCAAAGGAAATCTGCACTACAATGAAGTCTCACTTCCCCCCGGTCAAAAGGGCCATCTGAAAAAAGTGTAAAATCCAGAAAGGCAGGACAGGCCATGGAGAACTGGGAGCCTTGTTATGCTGATGGGCGGGATGTAAATTGCCAACAGACACTCGGGAGAAGTGTATGGTGTTTCCTGAAACATCTAAAAAACAAAGCAACAGAGCCTAGGGCACTTCCACTTATGGTCCTATAGCTTAGGGAAATTAAAATCAAAAAGACACAGCCACCCCAAAGTTTGGGACACCTCTGTTTACAAGAACCTCGTTTACAGTACAAGTTCAACATCGCAGAAAGTGAAAAATGGATAAAGAAGTTGTGGTATTTACTTACAAAGCAATATCACTCAGCAATGAAATCTATGTCATCAGGCCCTTAGCAGCACAATGAGTGGATTCAGGTATGATGATTCTAACTGAAATAAGTCACACAGAAAAAGAAACATCATAAGATATCAGTAATACACGGAATGTAAACTTGGCTACACAGGAACTGAATTACAGAACAGAACAGGGTCTCAAATTTAGAAAACCAACTTATGGTTGCTTAAGGGGAAAGGTGAGTTGGGGTGCTGCATAAAACCAGAGATTGAAATGAGCACAGATAAAGTTCCTTAAGCCAAATATGGAATAGACAAGAGCTACTCCTTGCTCAACGAAATGGACTCAACACCGCATATTAAATGCCTAAGAATGTACCTGACTAGTAAGTATCTTAAAACCTATGGATTGCTATGTCTCCGAAAGAGAATCAAGCATGTGTACAGGGGCATAAACGCAGCAGTGATAGGATTGGAGAGGTTCGGTGAGCAAATGAAGACCCTTTGAAGTCATATTGCATGGTACCCATTCCACGGGTTTCAACTACCCAGGTTTAAGGTATTCTTCCTTCAGCTAAAACATGCATGTGGAACCTAGAGTATGATCAACCATGTGATCGGGAGACGTGTTCAAATATGTCTCAGTTTTCGTACCCTGGTACTCGGGTGCAACATTCCAGACGCTTTACTAACACCCTCCCGACTTGGAGAGTCAGTCCCTTTAACCTCCTGTTTGGCCCAGTTTGCAATTTCTGCGGAAGATGAACAGGAATAGCGAGAACCAATGAGAGACTAGCTGGAGGTGTCTGGACGGGCAAATTTAACTCTCATTTCCCACCAGGAAGAGGAATTAACCAAAGGCTCAGCGTGCCGTGCCAGAACCAGATTAGGGCCTGAAGCCATCCTGCGGTGTTGCGGCCAGCTCAAAAGAAAGCGAGTTGAAGAAAGGAGCTCAGGGGCACTGTAATTCACAAACCTGCAGAGTTATAAATGACAGCTATCGTCCAAAAATATACTGAAGTAAGGCTGCCAAGAGGACTTGAAAGCGGGGCAGAATTGCAGGAAACCGATTTCAGGAGGTAGACTGGAATTGCATTGAAAGCATAGGAAAAGAGGCAGAACGTCCACAATGATGCACTTGGCCAAAAAGGGCGTATGCGTTTTTTCCTGAATATATTCAGGAAAAAACGCATACGCCCTTTTTGGCCAACCAAGCAAGCTTGCAAAGGAAATCTGCACTACAATGAAGTCTCACTTCCCCCCGGTCAAAAGGGCCATCTGAAAAAAGTGTAAAATCCAGAAAGGCAGGACAGGCCATGGAGAACTGGGAGCCTTGTTATGCTGATGGGCGGGATGTAAATTGCCAACAGACACTCGGGAGAAGTGTATGGTGTTTCCTGAAACATCTAAAAAACAAAGCAACAGAGCCTAGGGCACTTCCACTTATGGTCCTATAGCTTAGGGAAATTAAAATCAAAAAGACACAGCCACCCCAAAGTTTGGGACGCCTCTGTTTACAAGAACCTCGTTTACAGTACAAGTTCAACATCGCAGAAAGTGAAAAATGGATAAAGAAGTTGTGGTATTTACTTACAAAGCAATATCACTCAGCAATGAAATCTATGTCATCAGGCCCTTAGCAGCACAATGAGTGGATTCAGGTATGATGATTCTAACTGAAATAAGTCACACAGAAAAAGAAACATCATAAGATATCAGTAATACACGGAATGTAAACTTGGCTACACAGGAACTGAATTACAGAACAGAACAGGGTCTCAAATTTAGAAAACCAACTTATGCTTGCTTAAGGGGAAAGGTGAGTTGGGGTGCTGCATAAAACCAGAGATTGAAATGAGCACAGATAAAGTTCCTTAAGCCAAATATGGAATAGACAAGAGCTACTCCTTGCTCAACGAAATGGACTCAACACCGCATATTAAATGCCTAAGAATGTACCTGACTAGTAAGTATCTTAAAACCTATGGATTGCTATGTCTCCGAAAGAGAATCAAGCATGTGTACAGGGGCATAAACGCAGCAGTGATAGGATTGGAGAGGTTCGGTGAGCAAATGAAGACCCTTTGAAGTCATATTGCATGGTACCCATTCCACGGGTTTCAACTACCCAGGTTTAAGGTATTCTTCCTTCAGCTAAAACATGCATGTGGAACCTAGAGTATGATCAACCATGTGATCGGGAGACGTGTTCAAATATGTCTCAGTTTTCGTACCCTGGTACTCGGGTGCAACATTCCAGACGCTTTACTAACACCCTCCCGACTTGGAGAGTCAGTCCCTTTAACCTCCTGTTTGGCCCAGTTTGCAATTTCTGCGGAAGATGAACAGGAATAGCGAGAACCAATGAGAGACTAGCTGGAGGTGTCTGGACGGGCAAATTTAACTCTCATTTCCCACCAGGAAGAGGAATTAACCAAAGGCTCAGCGTGCCGTGCCGGAACCAGATTAGGGCCTGAAGCCATCCTGCGGTGTTGCGGCCAGCTCAAAAGAAAGCGAGTTGAAGAAAGGAGCTCAGGGGCACTGTAATTCACAAACCTGCAGAGTTATAAATGACAGCTATCGTCCAAAAATATACTGAAGTAAGGCTGCCAAGAGGACTTGAAAGCGGGACAGAATTGCAGGAAACCGATTTCAGGAGGTAGACTGGAATTGCATTGAAAGCATAGGAAAAGAGGCAGAACGTCCACAATGATGCACTTGGCCAAAAAGGGCGTATGCGTTTTTTCCTGAATATATTCAGGAAAAAACGCATACGCCCTTTTTGGCCAACCAAGCAAGCTTGCAAAGGAAATCTGCACTACAATGAAGTCTCACTTCCCCCCGGTCAAAAGGGCCATCTGAAAAAAGTGTAAAATCCAGAAAGGCAGGACAGGCCATGGAGAACTGGGAGCCTTGTTATGCTGATGGGCGGGATGTAAATTGCCAACAGACACTCGGGAGAAGTGTATGGTGTTTCCTGAAACATCTAAAAAACAAAGCAACAGAGCCTAGGGCACTTCCACTTATGGTCCTATAGCTTAGGGAAATTAAAATCAAAAAGACACAGCCACCCCAAAGTTTGGGACACCTCTGTTTACAAGAACCTCGTTTACAGTACAAGTTCAACATCGCAGAAAGTGAAAAATGGATAAAGAAGTTGTGGTATTTACTTACAAAGCAATATCACTCAGCAATGAAATCTATGTCATCAGGCCCTTAGCAGCACAATGAGTGGATTCAGGTATGATGATTCTAACTGAAATAAGTCACACAGAAAAAGAAACATCATAAGATATCAGTAATACACGGAATGTAAACTTGGCTACACAGGAACTGAATTACAGAACAGAACAGGGTCTCAAATTTAGAAAACCAACTTATGGTTGCTTAAGGGGAAAGGTGAGTTGGGGTGCTGCATAAAACCAGAGATTGAAATGAGCACAGATAAAGTTCCTTAAGCCAAATATGGAATAGACAAGAGCTACTCCTTGCTCAACGAAATGGACTCAACACCGCATATTAAATGCCTAAGAATGTACCTGACTAGTAAGTATCTTAAAACCTATGGATTGCTATGTCTCCGAAAGAGAATCAAGCATGTGTACAGGGGCATAAACGCAGCAGTGATAGGATTGGAGAGGTTCGGTGAGCAAATGAAGACCCTTTGAAGTCATATTGCATGGTACCCATTCCACGGGTTTCAACTACCCAGGTTTAAGGTATTCTTCCTTCAGCTAAAACATGCATGTGGAACCTAGAGTATGATCAACCATGTGATCGGGAGACGTGTTCAAATATGTCTCAGTTTTCGTACCCTGGTACTCGGGTGCAACATTCCAGACGCTTTACTAACACCCTCCCGACTTGGAGAGTCAGTCCCTTTAACCTCCTGTTTGGCCCAGTTTGCAATTTCTGCGGAAGATGAACAGGAATAGCGAGAACCAATGAGAGACTAGCTGGAGGTGTCTGGACGGGCAAATTTAACTCTCATTTCCCACCAGGAAGAGGAATTAACCAAAGGCTCAGCGTGCCGTGCCGGAACCAGATTAGGGCCTGAAGCCATCCTGCGGTGTTGCGGCCAGCTCAAAAGAAAGCGAGTTGAAGAAAGGAGCTCAGGGGCACTGTAATTCACAAACCTGCAGAGTTATAAATGACAGCTATCGTCCAAAAATATACTGAAGTAAGGCTGCCAAGAGGACTTGAAAGCGGGGCAGAATTGCAGGAAACCGATTTCAGGAGGTAGACTGGAATTGCATTGAAAGCATAGGAAAAGAGGCAGAACGTCCACAATGATGCACTTGGCCAAAAAGGGCGTATGCGTTTTTTCCTGAATATATTCAGGAAAAAACGCATACGCCCTTTTTGGCCAACCAAGCAAGCTTGCAAAGGAAATCTGCACTACAATGAAGTCTCACTTCCCCCCGGTCAAAAGGGCCATCTGAAAAAAGTGTAAAATCCAGAAAGGCAGGACAGGCCATGGAGAACTGGGAGCCTTGTTATGCTGATGGGCGGGATGTAAATTGCCAACAGACACTCGGGAGAAGTGTATGGTGTTTCCTGAAACATCTAAAAAACAAAGCAACAGAGCCTAGGGCACTTCCACTTATGGTCCTATAGCTTAGGGAAATTAAAATCAAAAAGACACAGCCACCCCAAAGTTTGGGACGCCTCTGTTTACAAGAACCTCGTTTACAGTACAAGTTCAACATCGCAGAAAGTGAAAAATGGATAAAGAAGTTGTGGTATTTACTTACAAAGCAATATCACTCAGCAATGAAATCTATGTCATCAGGCCCTTAGCAGCACAATGAGTGGATTCAGGTATGATGATTCTAACTGAAATAAGTCACACAGAAAAAGAAACATCATAAGATATCAGTAATACACGGAATGTAAACTTGGCTACACAGGAACTGAATTACAGAACAGAACAGGGTCTCAAATTTAGAAAACCAACTTATGCTTGCTTAAGGGGAAAGGTGAGTTGGGGTGCTGCATAAAACCAGAGATTGAAATGAGCACAGATAAAGTTCCTTAAGCCAAATATGGAATAGACAAGAGCTACTCCTTGCTCAACGAAATGGACTCAACACCCCATATTAAATGCCTAAGAATGTACCTGACTAGTAAGTATCTTAAAACCTATGGATTGCTATGTCTCCGAAAGAGAATCAAGCATGTGTACAGGGGCATAAACGCAGCAGTGATAGGATTGGAGAGGTTCGGTGAGCAAATGAAGACCCTTTGAAGTCATATTGCATGGTACCCATTCCACGGGTTTCAACTACCCAGGTTTAAGGTATTCTTCCTTCAGCTAAAACATGCATGTGGAACCTAGAGTATGATCAACCATGTGATCGGGAGACGTGTTCAAATATGTCTCAGTTTTCGTACCCTGGTACTCGGGTGCAACATTCCAGACGCTTTACTAACACCCTCCCGACTTGGAGAGTCAGTCCCTTTAACCTCCTGTTTGGCCCAGTTTGCAATTTCTGCGGAAGATGAACAGGAATAGCGAGAACCAATGAGAGACTAGCTGGAGGTGTCTGGACGGGCAAATTTAACTCTCATTTCCCACCAGGAAGAGGAATTAACCAAAGGCTCAGCGTGCCGTGCCGGAACCAGATTAGGGCCTGAAGCCATCCTGCGGTGTTGCGGCCAGCTCAAAAGAAAGCGAGTTGAAGAAAGGAGCTCAGGGGCACTGTAATTCACAAACCTGCAGAGTTATAAATGACAGCTATCGTCCAAAAATATACTGAAGTAAGGCTGCCAAGAGGACTTGAAAGCGGGACAGAATTGCAGGAAACCGATTTCAGGAGGTAGACTGGAATTGCATTGAAAGCATAGGAAAAGAGGCAGAACGTCCACAATGATGCACTTGGCCAAAAAGGGCGTATGCGTTTTTTCCTGAATATATTCAGGAAAAAACGCATACGCCCTTTTTGGCCAACCAAGCAAGCTTGCAAAGGAAATCTGCACTACAATGAAGTCTCACTTCCCCCCGGTCAAAAGGGCCATCTGAAAAAAGTGTAAAATCCAGAAAGGCAGGACAGGCCATGGAGAACTGGGAGCCTTGTTATGCTGATGGGCGGGATGTAAATTGCCAACAGACACTCGGGAGAAGTGTATGGTGTTTCCTGAAACATCTAAAAAACAAAGCAACAGAGCCTAGGGCACTTCCACTTATGGTCCTATAGCTTAGGGAAATTAAAATCAAAAAGACACAGCCACCCCAAAGTTTGGGACGCCTCTGTTTACAAGAACCTCGTTTACAGTACAAGTTCAACATCGCAGAAAGTGAAAAATGGATAAAGAAGTTGTGGTATTTACTTACAAAGCAATATCACTCAGCAATGAAATCTATGTCATCAGGCCCTTAGCAGCACAATGAGTGGATTCAGGTATGATGATTCTAACTGAAATAAGTCACACAGAAAAAGAAACATCATAAGATATCAGTAATACACGGAATGTAAACTTGGCTACACAGGAACTGAATTACAGAACAGAACAGGGTCTCAAATTTAGAAAACCAACTTATGCTTGCTTAAGGGGAAAGGTGAGTTGGGGTGCTGCATAAAACCAGAGATTGAAATGAGCACAGATAAAGTTCCTTAAGCCAAATATGGAATAGACAAGAGCTACTCCTTGCTCAACGAAATGGACTCAACACCGCATATTAAATGCCTAAGAATGTACCTGACTAGTAAGTATCTTAAAACCTATGGATTGCTATGTCTCCGAAAGAGAATCAAGCATGTGTACAGGGGCATAAACGCAGCAGTGATAGGATTGGAGAGGTTCGGTGAGCAAATGAAGACCCTTTGAAGTCATATTGCATGGTACCCATTCCACGGGTTTCAACTACCCAGGTTTAAGGTATTCTTCCTTCAGCTAAAACATGCATGTGGAACCTAGAGTATGATCAACCATGTGATCGGGAGACGTGTTCAAATATGTCTCAGTTTTCGTACCCTGGTACTCGGGTGCAACATTCCAGACGCTTTACTAACACCCTCCCGACTTGGAGAGTCAGTCCCTTTAACCTCCTGTTTGGCCCAGTTTGCAATTTCTGCGGAAGATGAACAGGAATAGCGAGAACCAATGAGAGACTAGCTGGAGGTGTCTGGACGGGCAAATTTAACTCTCATTTCCCACCAGGAAGAGGAATTAACCAAAGGCTCAGCGTGCCGTGCCGGAACCAGATTAGGGCCTGAAGCCATCCTGCGGTGTTGCGGCCAGCTCAAAAGAAAGCGAGTTGAAGAAAGGAGCTCAGGGGCACTGTAATTCACAAACCTGCAGAGTTATAAATGACAGCTATCGTCCAAAAATATACTGAAGTAAGGCTGCCAAGAGGACTTGAAAGCGGGGCAGAATTGCAGGAAACCGATTTCAGGAGGTAGACTGGAATTGCATTGAAAGCATAGGAAAAGAGGCAGAACGTCCACAATGATGCACTTGGCCAAAAAGGGCGTATGCGTTTTTTCCTGAATATATTCAGGAAAAAACGCATACGCCCTTTTTGGCCAACCAAGCAAGCTTGCAAAGGAAATCTGCACTACAATGAAGTCTCACTTCCCCCCGGTCAAAAGGGCCATCTGAAAAAAGTGTAAAATCCAGAAAGGCAGGACAGGCCATGGAGAACTGGGAGCCTTGTTATGCTGATGGGCGGGATGTAAATTGCCAACAGACACTCGGGAGAAGTGTATGGTGTTTCCTGAAACATCTAAAAAACAAAGCAACAGAGCCTAGGGCACTTCCACTTATGGTCCTATAGCTTAGGGAAATTAAAATCAAAAAGACACAGCCACCCCAAAGTTTGGGACGCCTCTGTTTACAAGAACCTCGTTTACAGTACAAGTTCAACATCGCAGAAAGTGAAAAATGGATAAAGAAGTTGTGGTATTTACTTACAAAGCAATATCACTCAGCAATGAAATCTATGTCATCAGGCCCTTAGCAGCACAATGAGTGGATTCAGGTATGATGATTCTAACTGAAATAAGTCACACAGAAAAAGAAACATCATAAGATATCAGTAATACACGGAATGTAAACTTGGCTACACAGGAACTGAATTACAGAACAGAACAGGGTCTCAAATTTAGAAAACCAACTTATGCTTGCTTAAGGGTAAAGGTGAGTTGGGGTGCTGCATAAAACCAGAGATTGAAATGAGCACAGATAAAGTTCCTTAAGCCAAATATGGAATAGACAAGAGCTACTCCTTGCTCAACGAAATGGACTCAACACCGCATATTAAATGCCTAAGAATGTACCTGACTAGTAAGTATCTTAAAACCTATGGATTGCTATGTCTCCGAAAGAGAATCAAGCATGTGTACAGGGGCATAAACGCAGCAGTGATAGGATTGGAGAGGTTCGGTGAGCAAATGAAGACCCTTTGAAGTCATATTGCATGGTACCCATTCCACGGGTTTCAACTACCCAGGTTTAAGGTATTCTTCCTTCAGCTAAAACATGCATGTGGAACCTAGAGTATGATCAACCATGTGATCGGGAGACGTGTTCAAATATGTCTCAGTTTTCGTACCCTGGTACTCGGGTGCAACATTCCAGACGCTTTACTAACACCCTCCCGACTTGGAGAGTCAGTCCCTTTAACCTCCTGTTTGGCCCAGTTTGCAATTTCTGCGGAAGATGAACAGGAATAGCGAGAACCAATGAGAGACTAGCTGGAGGTGTCTGGACGGGCAAATTTAACTCTCATTTCCCACCAGGAAGAGGAATTAACCAAAGGCTCAGCGTGCCGTGCCGGAACCAGATTAGGGCCTGAAGCCATCCTGCGGTGTTGCGGCCAGCTCAAAAGAAAGCGAGTTGAAGAAAGGAGCTCAGGGGCACTGTAATTCACAAACCTGCAGAGTTATAAATGACAGCTATCGTCCAAAAATATACTGAAGTAAGGCTGCCAAGAGGACTTGAAAGCGGGGCAGAATTGCAGGAAACCGATTTCAGGAGGTAGACTGGAATTGCATTGAAAGCATAGGAAAAGAGGCAGAACGTCCACAATGATGCACTTGGCCAAAAAGGGCGTATGCGTTTTTTCCTGAATATATTCAGGAAAAAACGCATACGCCCTTTTTGGCCAACCAAGCAAGCTTGCAAAGGAAATCTGCACTACAATGAAGTCTCACTTCCCCCCGGTCAAAAGGGCCATCTGAAAAAAGTGTAAAATCCAGAAAGGCAGGACAGGCCATGGAGAACTGGGAGCCTTGTTATGCTGATGGGCGGGATGTAAATTGCCAACAGACACTCGGGAGAAATGTATGGTGTTTCCTGAAACATCTAAAAAACAAAGCAACAGAGCCTAGGGCACTTCCACTTATGGTCCTATAGATTAGGGAAATTAAAATCAAAAAGACACAGCCACCCCAAAGTTTGGGACGCCTCTGTTTACAAGAACCTCGTTTACCGTACAAGTTCAACATCGCAGAAAGTGAAAAATGGATAAAGAAGTTGTGGTATTTACTTACAAAGCAATATCACTCAGCAATGAAATCTATGTCATCAGGCCCTTAGCAGCACAATGAGTTGATTCAGGTATGATGATTCTAACTGAAATAAGTCACACAGAAAAAGAAACATCATAAGATATCACTAATACACGGAATTTAAACTTGGCTACACAGGAACTGAATTCCAAAACAGAACAGGGTCTCAAATTTAGAAAACCAACTTATGCTTGCTTAAGGGGAAAGGTGAGTTGGGGTGCTGCATAAAACCAGAGATTGAAATGAGCACAGATAAAGTTCCTTAAGCCAAATATGGAATAGACAAGAGCTACTCCTTGCTCAACGAAATGGACTCAACACCGCATATTAAATGCCTAAGAATGTACCTGACTAGTAAGTATCTTAAAACCTATGGATTGCTATGTCTCCGAAAGAGAATCAAGCATGTGTACAGGGGCATAAACGCAGCAGTGATAGGATTGGAGAGGTTCGGTGAGCAAATGAAGACCCTTTGAAGTCATATTGCATGGTACCCATTCCACGGGTTTCAACTACCCAGGTTTAAGGTATTCTTCCTTCAGCTAAAACATGCATGTGGAACCTAGAGTATGATCAACCATGTGATCGGGAGACGTGTTCAAATATGTCTCAGTTTTCGTACCCTGGTACTCGGGTGCAACATTCCAGACGCTTTACTAACACCCTCCCGACTTGGAGAGTCAGTCCCTTTAACCTCCTGTTTGGCCCAGTTTGCAATTTCTGCGGAAGATGAACAGGAATAGCGAGAACCAATGAGAGACTAGCTGGAGGTGTCTGGACGGGCAAATTTAACTCTCATTTCCCACCAGGAAGAGGAATTAACCAAAGGCTCAGCGTGCCGTGCCGGAACCAGATTAGGGCCTGAAGCCATCCTGCGGGGTTGCGGCCAGCTCAAAAGAAAGCGAGTTGAAGAAAGGAGCTCAGGGGCACTGTAATTCACAAACCTGCAGAGTTATAAATGACAGCTATCGTCCAAAAATATACTGAAGTAAGGCTGCCAAGAGGACTTGAAAGCGGGGCAGAATTGCAGGAAACCGATTTCAGGAGGTAGACTGGAATTGCATTGAAAGCATAGGAAAAGAGGCAGAACGTCCACAATGATGCACTTGGCCAAAAAGGGCGTATGCGTTTTTTCCTGAATATATTCAGGAAAAAACGCATACGCCCTTTTTGGCCAACCAAGCAAGCTTGCAAAGGAAATCTGCACTACAATGAAGTCTCACTTCCCCCCGGTCAAAAGGGCCATCTGAAAAAAGTGTAAAATCCAGAAAGGCAGGACAGGCCATGGAGAACTGGGAGCCTTGTTATGCTGATGGGCGGGATGTAAATTGCCAACAGACACTCGGGAGAAGTGTATGGTGTTTCCTGAAACATCTAAAAAACAAAGCAACAGAGCCTAGGGCACTTCCACTTATGGTCCTATAGCTTAGGGAAATTAAAATCAAAAAGACACAGCCACCCCAAAGTTTGGGACGCCTCTGTTTACAAGAACCTCGTTTACAGTACAAGTTCAACATCGCAGAAAGTGAAAAATGGATAAAGAAGTTGTGGTATTTACTTACAAAACAATATCTCTCAGCAATGAAATCTATGTCATCAGGCCCTTAGCAGCACAATGAGTGGATTCAGGTATGATGATTCTAACTGAAATAAGTCACACAGAAAAAGAAACATCATAAGATATCAGTAATACACGGAATGTAAACTTGGCTACACAGGAACTGAATTACAGAACAGAACAGGGTCTCAAATTTAGAAAACCAACTTATGCTTGCTTAAGGGTAAAGGTGAGTTGGGGTGCTGCATAAAACCAGAGATTGAAATGAGCACAGATAAAGTTCCTTAAGCCAAATATGGAATAGACAAGAGCTACTCCTTGCTCAACGAAATGGACTCAACACCGCATATTAAATGCCTAAGAATGTACCTGACTAGTAAGTATCTTAAAACCTATGGATTGCTATGTCTCCGAAAGAGAATCAAGCATGTGTACAGGGGCATAAACGCAGCAGTGATAGGATTGGAGAGGTTCGGTGAGCAAATGAAGACCCTTTGAAGTCATATTGCATGGTACCCATTCCACGGGTTTCAACTACCCAGGTTTAAGGTATTCTTCCTTCAGCTAAAACATGCATGTGGAACCTAGAGTATGATCAACCATGTGATCGGGAGACGTGTTCAAATATGTCTCAGTTTTCGTACCCTGGTACTCGGGTGCAACATTCCAGACGCTTTACTAACACCCTCCCGACTTGGAGAGTCAGTCCCTTTAACCTCCTGTTTGGCCCAGTTTGCAATTTCTGCGGAAGATGAACAGGAATAGCGAGAACCAATGAGAGACTAGCTGGAGGTGTCTGGACGGGCAAATTTAACTCTCATTTCCCACCAGGAAGAGGAATTAACCAAAGGCTCAGTGTGCCGTGCCGGAACCAGATTAGGGCCTGAAGCCATCCTGCGGTGTTGCGGCCAGCTCAAAAGAAAGCGAGTTGAAGAAAGGAGCTCAGGGGCACTGTAATTCACAAACCTGCAGAGTTATAAATGACAGCTATCGTCCAAAAATATACTGAAGTAAGGCTGCCAAGAGGACTTGAAAGCGGGACAGAATTGCAGGAAACCGATTTCAGGAGGTAGACTGGAATTGCATTGAAAGCATAGGAAAAGAGGCAGAACGTCCACAATGATGCACTTGGCCAAAAAGGGCGTATGCGTTTTTTCCTGAATATATTCAGGAAAAAACGCATACGCCCTTTTTGGCCAACCAAGCAAGCTTGCAAAGGAAATCTGCACTACAATGAAGTCTCACTTCCCCCCGGTCAAAAGGGCCATCTGAAAAAAGTGTAAAATCCAGAAAGGCAGGACAGGCCATGGAGAACTGGGAGCCTTGTTATGCTGATGGGCGGGATGTAAATTGCCAACAGACACTCGGGAGAAGTGTATGGTGTTTCCTGAAACATCTAAAAAACAAAGCAACAGAGCCTAGGGCACTTCCACTTATGGTCCTATAGCTTAGGGAAATTAAATAAAAAAGACACAGCCACCCCAAAGTTTGGGACACCTCTGTTTACAAGAACCTCGTTTACAGTACAAGTTCAACATCGCAGAAAGTGAAAAATGGATAAAGAAGTTGTGGTATTTACTTACAAAGCAATATCACTCAGCAATGAAATCTATGTCATCAGGCCCTTAGCAGCACAATGAGTGGATTCAGGTATGATGATTCTAACTGAAATAAGTCACACAGAAAAAGAAACATCATAAGATATCAGTAATACACGGAATGTAAACTTGGCTACACAGGAACTGAATTACAGAACAGAACAGGGTCTCAAATTTAGAAAACCAACTTATGCTTGCTTAAGGGTAAAGGTGAGGTGGGGTGCTGCATAAAACCAGAGATTGAAATGAGCACAGATAAAGTTCCTTAAGCCAAATATGGAATAGACAAGAGCTACTCCTTGCTCAACGAAATGGACTCAACACCGCATATTAAATGCCTAAGAATGTACCTGACTAGTAAGTATCTTAAAACCTATGGATTGCTATGTCTCCGAAAGAGAATCAAGCATGTGTACAGGGGCATAAACGCAGCAGTGATAGGATTGGAGAGGTTCGGTGAGCAAATGAAGACCCTTTGAAGTCATATTGCATGGTACCCATTCCACGGGTTTCAACTACCCAGGTTTAAGGTATTCTTCCTTCAGCTAAAACATGCATGTGGAACCTAGAGTATGATCAACCATGTGATCGGGAGACGTGTTCAAATATGTCTCAGTTTTCGTACCCTGGTACTCGGGTGCAACATTCCAGACACTTTACTAACACCCTCCCGACTTGGAGAGTCAGTCCCTTTAACCTCCTGTTTGGCCCAGTTTGCAATTTCTGCGGAAGATGAACAGGAATAGCGAGAACCAATGAGAGACTAGCTGGAAGGTGTCTGGACGGGCAAATTTAACTCTCATTTCCCACCAGGAAGAGGAATTAACCAAAGGCTCAGCGTGCCGTGCCGGAACCAGATTAGGGCCTGAAGCCATCCTGCGGTGTTGCGGCCAGCTCAAAAGAAAGCGAGTTGAAGAAAGGAGCTCAGGGGCACTGTAATTCACAAACCTGCAGAGTTATAAATGACAGCTATCGTCCAAAAATATACTGAAGTAAGGCTGCCAAGAGGACTTGAAAGCGGGGCAGAATTGCAGGAAACCGATTTCAGGAGGCAGACTGGAATTGCATTGAAAGCATAGGAAAAGAGGCAGAACGTCCACAATGATGCACTTGGCCAAAAAGTGCGTATGCGTTTTTTCCTGAATATATTCAGGAAAAAACGCATACGCCCTTTTTGGCCAACCAAGCAAGCTTGCAAAGGAAATCTGCACTACAATGAAGTCTCACTTCCCCCCGGTCAAAAGGGCCATCTGAAAAAAGTGTAAAATCCAGAAAGGCAGGACAGGCCATGGAGAACTGGGAGCCTTGTTATGCTGATGGGCGGGATGTAAATTGCCAACAGACACTCGGGAGAAGTGTATGGTGTTTCCTGAAACATCTAAAAAACAAAGCAACAGAGCCTAGGGCACTTCCACTTATGGTCCTATAGATTAGGGAAATTAAAATCAAAAAGACACAGCCACCCCAAAGTTTGGGACGCCTCTGTTTACAAGAACCTCGTTTACCGTACAAGTTCAACATCGCAGAAAGTGAAAAATGGATAAAGAAGTTGTGGTATTTACTTACAAAGCAATATCACTCAGCAATGAAATCTATGTCATCAGGCCCTTAGCAGCACAATGAGTGGATTCAGGTATGATGATTCTAACTGAAATAAGTCACACAGAAAAAGAAACATCATAAGATATCAGTAATACACGGAATGTAAACTTGGCTACACAGGAACTGAATTACAGAACAGAACAGGGTCTCAAATTTAGAAAACCAACTTATGCTTGCTTAAGGGTAAAGGTGAGGTGGGGTGCTGCATAAAACCAGAGATTGAAATGAGCACAGATAAAGTTCCTTAAGCCAAATATGGAATAGACAAGAGCTACTCCTTGCTCAACGAAATGGACTCAACACCGCATATTAAATGCCTAAGAATGTACCTGACTAGTAAGTATCTTAAAACCTATGGATTGCTATGTCTCCGAAAGAGAATCAAGCATGTGTACAGGGGCATAAACGCAGCAGTGATAGGATTGGAGAGGTTCGGTGAGCAAATGAAGACCCTTTGAAGTCATATTGCATGGTACCCATTCCACGGGTTTCAACTACCCAGGTTTAAGGTATTCTTCCTTCAGCTAAAACATGCATGTGGAACCTAGAGTATGATCAACCATGTGATCGGGAGACGTGTTCAAATATGTCTCAGTTTTCGTACCCTGGTACTCGGGTGCAACATTCCAGACGCTTTACTAACACCCTCCCGACTTGGAGAGTCAGTCCCTTTAACCTCCTGTTTGGCCCAGTTTGCAATTTCTGCGGAAGATGAACAGGAATAGCGAGAACCAATGAGAGACTAGCTGGAAGGTGTCTGGACGGGCAAATTTAACTCTCATTTCCCACCAGGAAGAGGAATTAACCAAAGGCTCAGCGTGCCGTGCCGGAACCAGATTAGGGCCTGAAGCCATCCTGCGGTGTTGCGGCCAGCTCAAAAGAAAGCGAGTTGAAGAAAGGAGCTCAGGGGCACTGTAATTCACAAACCTGCAGAGTTATAAATGACAGCTATCGTCCAAAAATATACTGAAGTAAGGCTGCCAAGAGGACTTGAAAGCGGGGCAGAATTGCAGGAAACCGATTTCAGGAGGCAGACTGGAATTGCATTGAAAGCATAGGAAAAGAGGCAGAACGTCCACAATGATGCACTTGGCCAAAAAGGGCGTATGCGTTTTTTCCTGAATATATTCAGGAAAAAACGCATACGCCCTTTTTGGCCAACCAAGCAAGCTTGCAAAGGAAATCTGCACTACAATGAAGTCTCACTTCCCCCCGGTCAAAAGGGCCATCTGAAAAAAGTGTAAAATCCAGAAAGGCAGGACAGGCCATGGAGAACTGGGAGCCTTGTTATGCTGATGGGCGGGATGTAAATTGCCAACAGACACTCGGGAGAAGTGTATGGTGTTTCCTGAAACATCTAAAAAACAAAGCAACAGAGCCTAGGGCACTTCCACTTATGGTCCTATAGATTAGGGAAATTAAAATCAAAAAGACACAGCCACCCCAAAGTTTGGGATGCCTCTGTTTACAAGAACCTCGTTTACCGTACAAGTTCAACATCGCAGAAAGTGAAAAATGGATAAAGAAGTTGTGGTATTTACTTACAAAGCAATATCACTCAGCAATGAAATCTATGTCATCAGGCCCTTAGCAGCACAATGAGTTGATTCAGGTATGATGATTCTAACTGAAATAAGTCACACAGAAAAAGAAACATCATAAGATATCACTAATACACGGAATTTAAACTTGGCTACACAGGAACTGAATTCCAAAACAGAACAGGGTCTCAAATTTAGAAAACCAACTTATGCTTGCTTAAGGGGAAAGGTGAGTTGGGGTGCTGCATAAAACCAGAGATTGAAATGAGCACAGATAAAGTTCCTTAAGCCAAATATGGAATAGACAAGAGCTACTCCTTGCTCAACGAAATGGACTCAACACCGCATATTAAATGCCTAAGAATGTACCTGACTAGTAAGTATCTTAAAACCTATGGATTGCTATGTCTCCGAAAGAGAATCAAGCATGTGTACAGGGGCATAAACGCAGCAGTGATAGGATTGGAGAGGTTCGGTGAGCAAATGAAGACCCTTTGAAGTCATATTGCATGGTACCCATTCCACGGGTTTCAACTACCCAGGTTTAAGGTATTCTTCCTTCAGCTAAAACATGCATGTGGAACCTAGAGTATGATCAACCATGTGATCGGGAGACGTGTTCAAATATGTCTCAGTTTTCGTACCCTGGTACTCGGGTGCAACATTCCAGACGCTTTACTAACACCCTCCCGACTTGGAGAGTCAGTCCCTTTAACCTCCTGTTTGGCCCAGTTTGCAATTTCTGCGGAAGATGAACAGGAATAGCGAGAACCAATGAGAGACTAGCTGGAGGTGTCTGGACGGGCAAATTTAACTCTCATTTCCCACCAGGAAGAGGAATTAACCAAAGGCTCAGCGTGCCGTGCCGGAACCAGATTAGGGCCTGAAGCCATCCTGCGGTGTTGCGGCCAGCTCAAAAGAAAGCGAGTTGAAGAAAGGAGCTCAGGGGCACTGTAATTCACAAACCTGCAGAGTTATAAATGACAGCTATCGTCCAAAAATATACTGAAGTAAGGCTGCCAAGAGGACTTGAAAGCGGGGCAGAATTGCAGGAAACCGATTTCAGGAGGCAGACTGGAATTGCATTGAAAGCATAGGAAAAGAGGCAGAACGTCCACAATGATGCACTTGGCCAAAAAGGGCGTATGCGTTTTTTCCTGAATATATTCAGGAAAAAACGCATACGCCCTTTTTGGCCAACCAAGCAAGCTTGCAAAGGAAATCTGCACTACAATGAAGTCTCACTTCCCCCCGGTCAAAAGGGCCATCTGAAAAAAGTGTAAAATCCAGAAAGGCAGGACAGGCCATGGAGAACTGGGAGCCTTGTTATGCTGATGGGCGGGATGTAAATTGCCAACAGACACTCGGGAGAAGTGTATGGTGTTTCCTGAAACATCTAAAAAACAAAGCAACAGAGCCTAGGGCACTTCCACTTATGGTCCTATAGCTTAGGGAAATTAAAATCAAAAAGACACAGCCACCCCAAAGTTTGGGACGCCTCTGTTTACAAGAACCTCGTTTACAGTACAAGTTCAACATCGCAGAAAGTGAAAAATGGATAAAGAAGTTGTGGTATTTACTTACAAAGCAATATCACTCAGCAATGAAATCTATGTCATCAGGCCCTTAGCAGCACAATGAGTGGATTCAGGTATGATGATTCTAACTGAAATAAGTCACACAGAAAAAGAAACATCATAAGATATCAGTAATACACGGAATGTAAACTTGGCTACACAGGAACTGAATTACAGAACAGAACAGGGTCTCAAATTTAGAAAACCAACTTATGCTTGCTTAAGGGTAAAGGTGAGTTGGGGTGCTGCATAAAACCAGAGATTGAAATGAGCACAGATAAAGTTCCTTAAGCCAAATATGGAATAGACAAGAGCTACTCCTTGCTCAACGAAATGGACTCAACACCGCATATTAAATGCCTAAGAATGTACCTGACTAGTAAGTATCTTAAAACCTATGGATTGCTATGTCTCCGAAAGAGAATCAAGCATGTGTACAGGGGCATAAACGCAGCAGTGATAGGATTGGAGAGGTTCGGTGAGCAAATGAAGACCCTTTGAAGTCATATTGCATGGTACCCATTCCACGGGTTTCAACTACCCAGGTTTAAGGTATTCTTCCTTCAGCTAAAACATGCATGTGGAACCTAGAGTATGATCAACCATGTGATCGGGAGACGTGTTCAAATATGTCTCAGTTTTCGTACCCTGGTACTCGGGTGCAACATTCCAGACGCTTTACTAACACCCTCCCGACTTGGAGAGTCAGTCCCTTTAACCTCCTGTTTGGCCCAGTTTGCAATTTCTGCGGAAGATGAACAGGAATAGCGAGAACCAATGAGAGACTAGCTGGAGGTGTCTGGACGGGCAAATTTAACTCTCATTTCCCACCAGGAAGAGGAATTAACCAAAGGCTCAGCGTGCCGTGCCGGAACCAGATTAGGGCCTGAAGCCATCCTGCGGTGTTGCGGCCAGCTCAAAAGAAAGCGAGTTGAAGAAAGGAGCTCAGGGGCACTGTAATTCACAAACCTGCAGAGTTATAAATGACAGCTATCGTCCAAAAATATACTGAAGTAAGGCTGCCAAGAGGACTTGAAAGCGGGGCAGAATTGCAGGAAACCGATTTCAGGAGGCAGACTGGAATTGCATTGAAAGCATAGGAAAAGAGGCAGAACGTCCACAATGATGCACTTGGCCAAAAAGGGCGTATGCGTTTTTTCCTGAATATATTCAGGAAAAAACGCATACGCCTTTTTTGGCCAACCAAGCAAGCTTGCAAAGGAAATCTGCACTACAATGAAGTCTCACTTCCCCCCGGTCAAAAGGGCCATCTGAAAAAAGTGTAAAATCCAGAAAGGCAGGACAGGCCATGGAGAACTGGGAGCCTTGTTATGCTGATGGGCGGGATGTAAATTGCCAACAGACACTCGGGAGAAGTGTATGGTGTTTCCTGAAACATCTAAAAAACAAAGCAACAGAGCCTAGGGCACTTCCACTTATGGTCCTATAGCTTAGGGAAATTAAAATCAAAAAGACACAGCCACCCCAAAGTTTGGGACGCCTCTGTTTACAAGAACCTCGTTTAGCGTACAAGTTCAACATCGCAGAAAGTGAAAAATGGATAAAGAAGTTGTGGTATTTACTTACAAAGCAATATCACTCAGCAATGAAATCTATGTCATCAGGCCCTTAGCAGCACAATGAGTGGATTCAGGTATGATGATTCTAACTGAAATAAGTCACACAGAAAAAGAAACATCATAAGATATCAGTAATACACGGAATGTAAACTTGGCTACACAGGAACTGAATTACAGAACAGAACAGGGTCTCAAATTTAGAAAACCAACTTATGCTTGCTTAAGGGTAAAGGTGAGTTGGGGTGCTGCATAAAACCAGAGATTGAAATGAGCACAGATAAAGTTCCTTAAGCCAAATATGGAATAGACAAGAGCTACTCCTTGCTCAACGAAATGGACTCAACACCGCATATTAAATGCCTAAGAATGTACCTGACTAGTAAGTATCTTAAAACCTATGGATTGCTATGTCTCCGAAAGAGAATCAAGCATGTGTACAGGGGCATAAACGCAGCAGTGATAGGATTGGAGAGGTTCGGTGAGCAAATGAAGACCCTTTGAAGTCATATTGCATGGTACCCATTCCACGGGTTTCAACTACCCAGGTTTAAGGTATTCTTCCTTCAGCTAAAACATGCATGTGGAACCTAGAGTATGATCAACCATGTGATCGGGAGACGTGTTCAAATATGTCTCAGTTTTCGTACCCTGGTACTCGGGTGCAACATTCCAGACGCTTTACTAACACCCTCCCGACTTGGAGAGTCAGTCCCTTTAACCTCCTGTTTGGCCCAGTTTGCAATTTCTGCGGAAGATGAACAGGAATAGCGAGAACAAATGAGAGACTAGCTGGAGGTGTCTGGACGGGCAAATTTAACTCTCATTTCCCACCAGGAAGAGGAATTAACCAAAGGCTCAGCGTGCCGTGCCGGAACCAGATTAGGGCCTGAAGCCATCCTGCGGTGTTGCGGCCAGCTCAAAAGAAAGCGAGTTGAAGAAAGGAGCTCAGGGGCACTGTAATTCACAAACCTGCAGAGTTATAAATGACAGCTATCGTCCAAAAATATACTGAAGTAAGGCTGCCAAGAGGACTTGAAAGCGGGGCAGAATTGCAGGAAACCGATTTCAGGAGGCAGACTGGAATTGCATTGAAAGCATAGGAAAAGAGGCAGAACGTCCACAATGATGCACTTGGCCAAAAAGGGCGTATGCGTTTTTTCCTGAATATATTCAGGAAAAAACGCATACGCCCTTTTTGGCCAACCAAGCAAGCTTGCAAAGGAAATCTGCACTACAATGAAGTCTCACTTCCCCCCGGTCAAAAGGGCCATCTGAAAAAAGTGTAAAATCCAGAAAGGCAGGACAGGCCATGGAGAACTGGGAGCCTTGTTATGCTGATGGGCGGGATGTAAATTGCCAACAGACACTCGGGAGAAGTGTATGGTGTTTCCTGAAACATCTAAAAAACAAAGCAACAGAGCCTAGGGCACTTCCACTTATGGTCCTATAGCTTAGGGAAATTAAAATCAAAAAGACACAGCCACCCCAAAGTTTGGGACGCCTCTGTTTACAAGAACCTCGTTTACCGTACAAGTTCAACATCGCAGAAAGTGAAAAATGGATAAAGAAGTTGTGGTATTTACTTACAAAGCAATATCACTCAGCAATGAAATCTATGTCATCAGGCCCTTAGCAGCACAATGAGTGGATTCAGGTATGATGATTCTAACTGAAATAAGTCACACAGAAAAAGAAACATCATAAGATATCAGTAATACACGGAATGTAAACTTGGCTACACAGGAACTGAATTACAGAACAGAACAGGGTCTCAAATTTAGAAAACCAACTTATGCTTGCTTAAGGGGAAAGGTGAGTTGGGGTGCTGCATAAAACCAGAGATTGAAATGAGCACAGATAAAGTTCCTTAAGCCAAATATGGAATAGACAAGAGCTACTCCTTGCTCAACGAAATGGACTCAACACCGCATATTAAATGCCTAAGAATGTACCTGACTAGTAAGTATCTTAAAACCTATGGATTGCTATGTCTCCGAAAGAGAATCAAGCATGTGTACAGGGGCATAAACGCAGCAGTGATAGGATTGGAGAGGTTCGGTGAGCAAATGAAGACCCTTTGAAGTCATATTGCATGGTACCCATTCCACGGGTTTCAACTACCCAGGTTTAAGGTATTCTTCCTTCAGCTAAAACATGCATGTGGAACCTAGAGTATGATCAACCATGTGATCGGGAGACGTGTTCAAATATGTCTCAGTTTTCGTACCCTGGTACTCGGGTGCAACATTCCAGACGCTTTACTAACACCCTCCCGACTTGGAGAGTCAGTCCCTTTAACCTCCTGTTTGGCCCAGTTTGCAATTTCTGCGGAAGATGAACAGGAATAGCGAGAACCAATGAGAGACTAGCTGGAGGTGTCTGGACGGGCAAATTTAACTCTCATTTCCCACCAGGAAGAGGAATTAACCAAAGGCTCAGCGTGCCGTGCCGGAACCAGATTAGGGCCTGAAGCCATCCTGCGGTGTTGCGGCCAGCTCAAAAGAAAGCGAGTTGAAGAAAGGAGCTCAGGGGTACTGTAATTCACAAACCTGCAGAGTTATAAATGACAGCTATCGTCCAAAAATATACTGAAGTAAGGCTGCCAAGAGGACTTGAAAGCGGGGCAGAATTGCAGGAAACCGATTTCAGGAGGCAGACTGGAATTGCATTGAAAGCATAGGAAAAGAGGCAGAACGTCCACAATGATGCACTTGGCCAAAAAGGGCGTATGCGCTTTTTCCTGAATATATTCAGGAAAAAACGCATACGCCCTTTTTGGCCAACCAAGCAAGCTTGCAAAGGAAATCTGCACTACAATGAAGTCTCACTTCCCCCCGGTCAAAAGGGCCATCTGAAAAAAGTGTAAAATCCAGAAAGGCAGGACAGGCCATGGAGAACTGGGAGCCTTGTTATGCTGATGGGCGGGATGTAAATTGCCAACAGACACTCGGGAGAAGTGTATGGTGTTTCCTGAAACATCTAAAAAACAAAGCAACAGAGCCTAGGGCACTTCCACTTATCTTCCTATAGTTTAGGGAAATTAAAATCAAAAAGACACAGCCACCCCAAAGTTTGGGACGCCTCTGTTTACAAGAACCTCGTTTACAGTACAAGTTCAACACCGCAGAAAGTGAAAAATGGATAAAGAAGTTGTGGTATTTACTTACAAAGCAATATCACTCAGCAATGAAATCTATGTCATCAGGCCCTTAGCAGCACAATGAGTGGATTCAGGTATGATGATTCTAACTGAAATAAGTCACACAGAAAAAGAAACATCATAAGATATCAGTAATACACGGAATGTAAACTTGGCTACACAGGAACTGAATTACAGAACAGAACAGGGTCTCAAATTTAGAAAACCAACTTATGCTTGCTTAAGGGGAAAGGTGAGTTGGGGTGCTGCATAAAACCAGAGATTGAAATGAGCACAGATAAAGTTCCTTAAGCCAAATATGGAATAGACAAGAGCTACTCCTTGCTCAACGAAATGGACTCAACACCGCATATTAAATGCCTAAGAATGTACCTGACTAGTAAGTATCTTAAAACCTATGGATTGCTATGTCTCCGAAAGAGAATCAAGCATGTGTACAGGGGCATAAACGCAGCAGTGATAGGATTGGAGAGGTTCGGTGAGCAAATGAAGACCCTTTGAAGTCATATTGCATGGTACCCATTCCACGGGTTTCAACTACCCAGGTTTAAGGTATTCTTCCTTCAGCTAAAACATGCATGTGGAACCTAGAGTATGATCAACCATGTGATCGGGAGACGTGTTCAAATATGTCTCAGTTTTCGTACCCTGGTACTCGGGTGCAACATTCCAGACGCTTTACTAACACCCTCCCGACTTGGAGAGTCAGTCCCTTTAACCTCCTGTTTGGCCCAGTTTGCAATTTCTGCGGAAGATGAACAGGAATAGCGAGAACCAATGAGAGACTAGCTGGAGGTGTCTGGACGGGCAAATTTAACTCTCATTTCCCACCAGGAAGAGGAATTAACCAAAGGCTCAGCGTGCCGTGCCGGAACCAGATTAGGGCCTGAAGCCATCCTGCGGTGTTGCGGCCAGCTCAAAAGAAAGCGAGTTGAAGAAAGGAGCTCAGGGGCACTGTAATTCACAAACCTGCAGAGTTATAAATGACAGCTATCGTCCAAAAATATACTGAAGTAAGGCTGCCAAGAGGACTTGAAAGCGGGGCAGAATTGCAGGAAACCGATTTCAGGAGGCAGACTGGAATTGCATTGAAAGCATAGGAAAAGAGGCAGAACGTCCACAATGATGCACTTGGCCAAAAAGGGCGTATGCGTTTTTTCCTGAATATATTCAGGAAAAAACGCATACGCCCTTTTTGGCCAACCAAGCAAGCTTGCAAAGGAAATCTGCACTACAATGAAGTCTCACTTCCCCCCGGTCAAAAGGGCTATCTGAAAAAAGTGTAAAATCCAGAAAGGGAGGACAGGCCATGGAGAACTGGGAGCCTTGTTATGCTGATGGGCGGGATGTAAATTGCCAACAGACACTCGGGAGAAGTGTATGGTGTTTCCTGAAACATCTAAAAAACAAAGCAACAGAGCCTAGGGCACTTCCACTTATGGTCCTATAGCTTAGGGAAATTAAAAACAAAAAGACACAGCCACCCCAAAGTTTGGGACGCCTCTGTTTACAAGAACCTCGTTTAGCGTACAAGTTCAACATCGCAGAAAGTGAAAAATGGATAAAGAAGTTGTGGTATTTACTTACAAAGCAATATCACTCAGCAATGAAATCTATGTCATCAGGCCCTTAGCAGCACAATGAGTGGATTCAGGTATGATGATTCTAACTGAAATAAGTCACACAGAAAAAGAAACATCATAAGATATCAGTAATACACGGAATGTAAACTTGGCTACACAGGAACTGAATTACAGAACAGAACAGGGTCTCAAATTTAGAAAACCAACTTATGCTTGCTTAAGGGGAAAGGTGAGTTGGGGTGCTGCATAAAACCAGAGATTGAAATGAGCACAGATAAAGTTCCTTAAGCCAAATATGGAATAGACAAGAGCTACTCCTTGCTCAACGAAATGGACTCAACACCGCATATTAAATGCCTAAGAATGTACCTGACTAGTAAGTATCTTAAAACCTATGGATTGCTATGTCTCCGAAAGAGAATCAAGCATGTGTACAGGGGCATAAACGCAGCAGTGATAGGATTGGAGAGGTTCGGTGAGCAAATGAAGACCCTTTGAAGTCATATTGCATGGTACCCATTCCACGGGTTTCAACTACCCAGGTTTAAGGTATTCTTCCTTCAGCTAAAACATGCATGTGGAACCTAGAGTATGATCAACCATGTGATCGGGAGACGTGTTCAAATATGTCTCAGTTTTCGTACCCTGGTACTCGGGTGCAACATTCCAGACGCTTTACTAACACCCTCCCGACTTGGAGAGTCAGTCCCTTTAACCTCCTGTTTGGCCCAGTTTGCAATTTCTGCGGAAGATGAACAGGAATAGCGAGAACCAATGAGAGACTAGCTGGAGGTGTCTGGACGGGCAAATTTAACTCTCATTTCCCACCAGGAAGAGGAATTAACCAAAGGCTCAGCGTGCCGTGCCGGAACCAGATTAGGGCCTGAAGCCATCCTGCGGTGTTGCGGCCAGCTCAAAAGAAAGCGAGTTGAAGAAAGGAGCTCAGGGGCACTGTAATTCACAAACCTGCAGAGTTATAAATGACAGCTATCGTCCAAAAATATACTGAAGTAAGGCTGCCAAGAGGACTTGAAAGCGGGGCAGAATTGCAGGAAACCGATTTCAGGAGGTAGACTGCAATTGCATTGAAAGCATAGGAAAAGAGGCAGAACGTCCACAATGATGCACTTGGCCAAAAAGGGTGTATGCGTTTTTTCCTGAATATATTCAGGAAAAAACGCATACGCCCTTTTTGGCCAACCAAGCAAGCTTGCAAAGGAAATCTGCACTACAATGAAGTCTCACTTCCCCCCGGTCAAAAGGGCCATCTGAAAAAAGTGTAAAATCCAGAAAGGCAGGACAGGCCATGGAGAACTGGGAGCCTTGTTATGCTGATGGGCGGGATGTAAATTGCCAACAGACACTCGGGAGAAGTGTATGGTGTTTCCTGAAACATCTAAAAAACAAAGCAACAGAGCCTAGGGCACTTCCACTTATGGTCCTATAGCTTAGGGAAATTAAAATCAAAAAGACACAGCCACCCCAAAGTTTGGGACGCCTCTGTTTACAAGAACCTCGTTTAGCGTACAAGTTCAACATCGCAGAAAGTGAAAAATGGATAAAGAAGTTGTGGTATTTACTTACAAAGCAATATCACTCAGCAATGAAATCTATGTCATCAGGCCCTTAGCAGCACAATGAGTGGATTCAGGTATGATGATTCTAACTGAAATAAGTCACACAGAAAAAGAAACATCATAAGATATCAGTAATACACGGAATGTAAACTTGGCTACACAGGAACTGAATTACAGAACAGAACAGGGTCTCAAATTTAGAAAACCAACTTATGCTTGCTTAAGGGGAAAGGTGAGTTGGGGTGCTGCATAAAACCAGAGATTGAAATGAGCACAGATAAAGTTCCTTAAGCCAAATATGGAATAGACAAGAGCTACTCCTTGCTCAACGAAATGGACTCAACACCGCATATTAAATGCCTAAGAATGTACCTGACTAGTAAGTATCTTAAAACCTATGGATTGCTATGTCTCCGAAAGAGAATCAAGCATGTGTACAGGGGCATAAACGCAGCAGTGATAGGATTGGAGAGGTTCGGTGAGCAAATGAAGACCCTTTGAAGTCATATTGCATGGTACCCATTCCACGGGTTTCAACTACCCAGGTTTAAGGTATTCTTCCTTCAGCTAAAACATGCATGTGGAACCTAGAGTATGATCAACCATGTGATCGGGAGACGTGTTCAAATATGTCTCAGTTTTCGTACCCTGGTACTCGGGTGCAACATTCCAGACGCTTTACTAACACCCTCCCGACTTGGAGAGTCAGTCCCTTTAACCTCCTGTTTGGCCCAGTTTGCAATTTCTGCGGAAGATGAACAGGAATAGCGAGAACCAATGAGAGACTAGCTGGAGGTGTCTGGACGGGCAAATTTAACTCTCATTTCCCACCAGGAAGAGGAATTAACCAAAGGCTCAGCGTGCCGTGCCGGAACCAGATTAGGGCCTGAAGCCATCCTGCGGTGTTGCGGCCAGCTCAAAAGAAAGCGAGTTGAAGAAAGGAGCTCAGGGGCACTGTAATTCACAAACCTGCAGAGTTATAAATGACAGCTATCGTCCAAAAATATACTGAAGTAAGGCTGCCAAGAGGACTTGAAAGCGGGGCAGAATTGCAGGAAACCGATTTCAGGAGGTAGACTGCAATTGCATTGAAAGCATAGGAAAAGAGGCAGAACGTCCACAATGATGCACTTGGCCAAAAAGGGTGTATGCGTTTTTTCCTGAATATATTCAGGAAAAAACGCATACGCCCTTTTTGGCCAACCAAGCAAGCTTGCAAAGGAAATCTGCACTACAATGAAGTCTCACTTCCCCCCGGTCAAAAGGGCCATCTGAAAAAAGTGTAAAATCCAGAAAGGCAGGACAGGCCATGGAGAACTGGGAGCCTTGTTATGCTGATGGGCGGGATGTAAATTGCCAACAGACACTCGGGAGAAGTGTATGGTGTTTCCTGAAACATCTAAAAAACAAAGCAACAGAGCCTAGGGCACTTCCACTTATGGTCCTATAGCTTAGGGAAATTAAAATCAAAAAGACACAGCCACCCCAAAGTTTGGGACGCCTCTGTTTACAAGAACCTCGTTTAGCGTACAAGTTCAACATCGCAGAAAGTGAAAAATGGATAAAGAAGTTGTGGTATTTACTTACAAAGCAATATCACTCAGCAATGAAATCTATGTCATCAGGCCCTTAGCAGCACAATGAGTGGATTCAGGTATGATGATTCTAACTGAAATAAGTCACACAGAAAAAGAAACATCATAAGATATCAGTAATACACGGAATGTAAACTTGGCTACACAGGAACTGAATTACAGAACAGAACAGGGTCTCAAATTTAGAAAACCAACTTATGCTTGCTTAAGGGTAAAGGTGAGTTGGGGTGCTGCATAAAACCAGAGATTGAAATGAGCACAGATAAAGTTCCTTAAGCCAAATATGGAATAGACAAGAGCTACTCCTTGCTCAACGAAATGGACTCAACACCGCATATTAAATGCCTAAGAATGTACCTGACTAGTAAGTATCTTAAAACCTATGGATTGCTATGTCTCCGAAAGAGAATCAAGCATGTGTACAGGGGCATAAACGCAGCAGTGATAGGATTGGAGAGGTTCGGTGAGCAAATGAAGACCCTTTGAAGTCATATTGCATGGTACCCATTCCACGGGTTTCAACTACCCAGGTTTAAGGTATTCTTCCTTCAGCTAAAACATGCATGTGGAACCTAGAGTATGATCAACCATGTGATCGGGAGACGTGTTCAAATATGTCTCAGTTTTCGTACCCTGGTACTCGGGTGCAACATTCCAGACGCTTTACTAACACCCTCCCGACTTGGAGAGTCAGTCCCTTTAACCTCCTGTTTGGCCCAGTTTGCAATTTCTGCGGAAGATGAACAGGAATAGCGAGAACCAATGAGAGACTAGCTGGAGGTGTCTGGACGGGCAAATTTAACTCTCATTTCCCACCAGGAAGAGGAATTAACCAAAGGCTCAGCGTGCCGTGCCGGAACCAGATTAGGGCCTGAAGCCATCCTGCGGTGTTGCGGCCAGCTCAAAAGAAAGCGAGTTGAAGAAAGGAGCTCAGGGGCACTGTAATTCACAAACCTGCAGAGTTATAAATGACAGCTATCGTCCAAAAATATACTGAAGTAAGGCTGCCAAGAGGACTTGAAAGCGGGGCAGAATTGCAGGAAACTGATTTCAGGAGGCAGACTGGAATTGCATTGAAAGCATAGGAAAAGAGGCAGAACGTCCACAATGATGCACTTGGCCAAAAAGGGCGTATGCGTTTTTTCCTGAATATATTCAGGAAAAAACGCATACGCCCTTTTTGGCCAACCAAGCAAGCTTGCAAAGGAAATCTGCACTACAATGAAGTCTCACTTCCCCCCGGTCAAAAGGGCCATCTGAAAAAAGTGTAAAATCCAGAAAGGCAGGACAGGCCATGGAGAACTGGGAGCCTTGTTATGCTGATGGGCGGGATGTAAATTGCCAACAGACACTCGGGAGAAGTGTATGGTGTTTCCTGAAACATCTAAAAAACAAAGCAACAGAGCCTAGGGCACTTCCACTTATGGTCCTATAGCTTAGGGAAATTAAAATCAAAAAGACACAGCCACCCCAAAGTTTGGGACGCCTCTGTTTACAAGAACCTCGTTTAGCGTACAAGTTCAACATCGCAGAAAGTGAAAAATGGATAAAGAAGTTGTGGTATTTACTTACAAAGCAATATCACTCAGCAATGAAATCTATGTCATCAGGCCCTTAGCAGCACAATGAGTGGATTCAGGTATGATGATTCTAACTGAAATAAGTCACACAGAAAAAGAAACATCATAAGATATCAGTAATACACGGAATGTAAACTTGGCTACACAGGAACTGAATTACAGAACAGAACAGGGTCTCAAATTTAGAAAACCAACTTATGCTTGCTTAAGGGTAAAGGTGAGTTGGGGTGCTGCATAAAACCAGAGATTGAAATGAGCACAGATAAAGTTCCTTAAGCCAAATATGGAATAGACAAGAGCTACTCCTTGCTCAACGAAATGGACTCAACACCGCATATTAAATGCCTAAGAATGTACCTGACTAGTAAGTATCTTAAAACCTATGGATTGCTATGTCTCCGAAAGAGAATCAAGCATGTGTACAGGGGCATAAACGCAGCAGTGATAGGATTGGAGAGGTTCGGTGAGCAAATGAAGACCCTTTGAAGTCATATTGCATGGTACCCATTCCACGGGTTTCAACTACCCAGGTTTAAGGTATTCTTCCTTCAGCTAAAACATGCATGTGGAACCTAGAGTATGATCAACCATGTGATCGGGAGACGTGTTCAAATATGTCTCAGTTTTCGTACCCTGGTACTCGGGTGCAACATTCCAGACGCTTTACTAACACCCTCCCGACTTGGAGAGTCAGTCCCTTTAACCTCCTGTTTGGCCCAGTTTGCAATTTCTGCGGAAGATGAACAGGAATAGCGAGAACCAATGAGAGACTAGCTGGAGGTGTCTGGACGGGCAAATTTAACTCTCATTTCCCACCAGGAAGAGGAATTAACCAAAGGCTCAGCGTGCCGTGCCGGAACCAGATTAGGGCCTGAAGCCATCCTGCGGTGTTGCGGCCAGCTCAAAAGAAAGCGAGTTGAAGAAAGGAGCTCAGGGGCACTGTAATTCACAAACCTGCAGAGTTATAAATGACAGCTATCGTCCAAAAATATACTGAAGTAAGGCTGCCAAGAGGACTTGAAAGCGGGGCAGAATTGCAGGAAACCGATTTCAGGAGGCAGACTGGAATTGCATTGAAAGCATAGGAAAAGAGGCAGAACGTCCACAATGATGCACTTGGCCAAAAAGGGCGTATGCGTTTTTTCCTGAATATATTCAGGAAAAAACGCATACGCCCTTTTTGGCCAACCAAGCAAGATTGCAAAGGAAATCTGCACTACAATGAAGTCTCACTTCCCCCCGGTCAAAAGGGCCATCTGAAAAAAGTGTAAAATCCAGAAAGGCAGGACAGGCCATGGAGAACTGGGAGCCTTGTTATGCTGATGGGCGGGATGTAAATTGCCAACAGACACTCGGGAGAAGTGTATGGTGTTTCCTGAAACATCTAAAAAACAAAGCAACAGAGCCTAGGGCACTTCCACTTATGGTCCTATAGCTTAGGGAAATTAAAATCAAAAAGACACAGCCACCCCAAAGTTTGGGACGCCTCTGTTTACAAGAACCTCGTTTAGCGTACAAGTTCAACATCGCAGAAAGTGAAAAATGGATAAAGAAGTTGTGGTATTTACTTACAAAGCAATATCACTCAGCAATGAAATCTATGTCATCAGGCCCTTAGCAGCACAATGAGTGGATTCAGGTATGATGATTCTAACTGAAATAAGTCACACAGAAAAAGAAACATCATAAGATATCAGTAATACACGGAATGTAAACTTGGCTACACAGGAACTGAATTACAGAACAGAACAGGGTCTCAAATTTAGAAAACCAACTTATGCTTGCTTAAGGGGAAAGGTGAGTTGGGGTGCTGCATAAAACCAGAGATTGAAATGAGCACAGATAAAGTTCCTTAAGCCAAATATGGAATAGACAAGAGCTACTCCTTGCTCAACGAAATGGACTCAACACCGCATATTAAATGCCTAAGAATGTACCTGACTAGTAAGTATCTTAAAACCTATGGATTGCTATGTCTCCGAAAGAGAATCAAGCATGTGTACAGGGGCATAAACGCAGCAGTGATAGGATTGGAGAGGTTCGGTGAGCAAATGAAGACCCTTTGAAGTCATATTGCATGGTACCCATTCCACGGGTTTCAACTACCCAGGTTTAAGGTATTCTTCCTTCAGCTAAAACATGCATGTGGAACCTAGAGTATGATCAACCATGTGATCGGGAGACGTGTTCAAATATGTCTCAGTTTTCGTACCCTGGTACTCGGGTGCAACATTCCAGACGCTTTACTAACACCCTCCCGACTTGGAGAGTCAGTCCCTTTAACCTCCTGTTTGGCCCAGTTTGCAATTTCTGCGGAAGATGAACAGGAATAGCGAGAACCAATGAGAGACTAGCTGGAGGTGTCTGGACGGGCAAATTTAACTCTCATTTCCCACCAGGAAGAGGAATTAACCAAAGGCTCAGCGTGCCGTGCCGGAACCAGATTAGGGCCTGAAGCCATCCTGCGGTGTTGCGGCCAGCTCAAAAGAAAGCGAGTTGAAGAAAGGAGCTCAGGGGCACTGTAATTCACAAACCTGCAGAGTTATAAATGACAGCTATCGTCCAAAAATATACTGAAGTAAGGCTGCCAAGAGGACTTGAAAGCGGGGCAGAATTGCAGGAAACCGATTTCAGGAGGTAGACTGGAATTGCAGTGAAAGCATAGGAAAAGAGGCAGAACGTCCACAATGATGCACTTGGCCAAAAAGGGCGTATGCGTTTTTTCCTGAATATATTCAGGAAAAAACGCATACGCCCTTTTTGGCCAACCAAGCAAGCTTGCAAAGGAAATCTGCACTACAATGAAGTCTCACTTCCCCCCGGTCAAAAGGGCCATCTGAAAAAAGTGTAAAATCCAGAAAGGCAGGACAGGCCATGGAGAACTGGGAGCCTTGTTATGCTGATGGGCGGGATGTAAATTGCCAACAGACACTCGGGAGAAGTGTATGGTGTTTCCTGAAACATCTAAAAAACAAAGCAACAGAGCCTAGGGCACTTCCACTTATGGTCCTATAGCTTAGGGAAATTAAAATCAAAAAGACACAGCCACCCCAAACATTGGGACGCCTCTGTTTACAAGAACCTCGTTTAGCGTACAAGTTCAACATCGCAGAAAGTGAAAAATGGATAAAGAAGTTGTGGTATTTACTTACAAAGCAATATCACTCAGCAATGAAATCTATGTCATCAGGCCCTTAGCAGCACAATGAGTGGATTCAGGTATGATGATTCTAACTGAAATAAGTCACACAGAAAAAGAAACATCATAAGATATCAGTAATACACGGAATGTAAACTTGGCTACACAGGAACTGAATTACAGAACAGAACAGGGTCTCAAATTTAGAAAACCAACTTATGCTTGCTTAAGGGGAAAGGTGAGTTGGGGTGCTGCATAAAACCAGAGATTGAAATGAGCACAGATAAAGTTCCTTAAGCCAAATATGGAATAGACAAGAGCTACTCCTTGCTCAACGAAATGGACTCAACACCGCATATTAAATGCCTAAGAATGTACCTGACTAGTAAGTATCTTAAAACCTATGGATTGCTATGTCTCCGAAAGAGAATCAAGCATGTGTACAGGGGCATAAACGCAGCAGTGATAGGATTGGAGAGGTTCGGTGAGCAAATGAAGACCCTTTGAAGTCATATTGCATGGTACCCATTCCACGGGTTTCAACTACCCAGGTTTAAGGTATTCTTCCTTCAGCTAAAACATGCATGTGGAACCTAGAGTATGATCAACCATGTGATCGGGAGACGTGTTCAAATATGTCTCAGTTTTCGTACCCTGGTACTCGGGTGCAACATTCCAGACGCTTTACTAACACCCTCCCGACTTGGAGAGTCAGTCCCTTTAACCTCCTGTTTGGCCCAGTTTGCAATTTCTGCGGAAGATGAACAGGAATAGCGAGAACCAATGAGAGACTAGCTGGAGGTGTCTGGACGGGCAAATTTAACTCTCATTTCCCACCAGGAAGAGGAATTAACCAAAGGCTCAGCGTGCCGTGCCGGAACCAGATTAGGGCCTGAAGCCATCCTGCGGTGTTGCGGCCAGCTCAAAAGAAAGCGAGTTGAAGAAAGGAGCTCAGGGGCACTGTAATTCACAAACCTGCAGAGTTATAAATGACAGCTATCGTCCAAAAATATACTGAAGTAAGGCTGCCAAGAGGACTTGAAAGCGGGGCAGAATTGCAGGAAACCGATTTCAGGAGGTAGACTGGAATTGCAGTGAAAGCATAGGAAAAGAGGCAGAACGTCCACAATGATGCACTTGGCCAAAAAGGGCGTATGCGTTTTTTCCTGAATATATTCAGGAAAAAACGCATACGCCCTTTTTGGCCAACCAAGCAAGCTTGCAAAGGAAATCTGCACTACAATGAAGTCTCACTTCCCCCCGGTCAAAAGGGCCATCTGAAAAAAGTGTAAAATCCAGAAAGGCAGGACAGGCCATGGAGAACTGGGAGCCTTGTTATGCTGATGGGCGGGATGTAAATTGCCAACAGACACTCGGGAGAAGTGTATGGTGTTTCCTGAAACATCTAAAAAACAAAGCAACAGAGCCTAGGGCACTTCCACTTATGGTCCTATAGCTTAGGGAAATTAAAATCAAAAAGACACAGCCACCCCAAAGTTTGGGACGCCTCTGTTTACAAGAACCTCGTTTAGCGTACAAGTTCAACATCGCAGAAAGTGAAAAATGGATAAAGAAGTTGTGGTATTTACTTACAAAGCAATATCACTCAGCAATGAAATCTATGTCATCAGGCCCTTAGCAGCACAATGAGTGGATTCAGGTATGATGATTCTAACTGAAATAAGTCACACAGAAAAAGAAACATCATAAGATATCAGTAATACACGGAATGTAAACTTGGCTACACAGGAACTGAATTACAGAACAGAACAGGGTCTCAAATTTAGAAAACCAACTTATGCTTGCTTAAGGGTAAAGGTGAGTTGGGGTGCTGCATAAAACCAGAGATTGAAATGAGCACAGATAAAGTTCCTTAAGCCAAATATGGAATAGACAAGAGCTACTCCTTGCTCAACGAAATGGACTCAACACCGCATATTAAATGCCTAAGAATGTACCTGACTAGTAAGTATCTTAAAACCTATGGATTGCTATGTCTCCGAAAGAGAATCAAGCATGTGTACAGGGGCATAAACGCAGCAGTGATAGGATTGGAGAGGTTCGGAGAGCAAATGAAGACCCTTTGAAGTCATATTGCATGGTACCCATTCCACGGGTTTCAACTACCCAGGTTTAAGGTATTCTTCCTTCAGCTAAAACATGCATGTGGAACCTAGAGTATGATCAACCATGTGATCAGGAGACGTGTTCAAATATGTCTCAGTTTTCGTACCCTGGTACTCGGGTGCAACATTCCAGACGCTTTACTAACACCCTCCCGACTTGGAGAGTCAGTCCCTTTAACCTCCTGTTTGGCCCAGTTTGCAATTTCTGCGGAAGATGAACAGGAATAGCGAGAACCAATGAGAGACTAGCTGGAGGTGTCTGGACGGGCAAATTTAACTCTCATTTCCCACCAGGAAGAGGAATTAACCAAAGGCTCAGCGTGCCGTGCCGGAACCAGATTAGGGCCTGAAGCCATCCTGCGGTGTTGCGGCCAGCTCAAAAGAAAGCGAGTTGAAGAAAGGAGCTCAGGGGCACTGTAATTCACAAACCTGCAGAGTTATAAATGACAGCTATCGTCCAAAAATATACTGAAGTAAGGCTGCCAAGAGGACTTGAAAGCGGGGCAGAATTGCAGGAAACCGATTTCAGGAGGCAGACTGGAATTGCATTGAAAGCATAGGAAAAGAGGCAGAACGTCCACAATGATGCACTTGGCCAAAAAGGGCGTATGCGTTTTTTCCTGAATATATTCAGGAAAAAACGCATACGCCCTTTTTGGCCAACCAAGCAAGCTTGCAAAGGAAATCTGCACTACAATGAAGTCTCACTTCCCCCCGGTCAAAAGGGCCATCTGAAAAAAGTGTAAAATCCAGAAAGGCAGGACAGGCCATGGAGAACTGGGAGCCTTGTTATGCTGATGGGCGGGATGTAAATTGCCAACAGACACTCGGGAGAAGTGTATGGTGTTTCCTGAAACATCTAAAAAACAAAGCAACAGAGCCTAGGGCACTTCCACTTATGGTCCTATAGCTTAGGGAAATTAAAATCAAAAAGACACAGCCACCCCAAAGTTTGGGACGCCTCTGTTTACAAGAACCTCGTTTAGCGTACAAGTTCAACATCACAGAAAGTGAAAAATGGATAAAGAAGTTGTGGTATTTACTTACAAAGCAATATCACTCAGCAATGAAATCTATGTCATCAGGCCCTTAGCAGCACAATGAGTGGATTCAGGTATGATGATTCTAACTGAAATAAGTCACACAGAAAAAGAAACATCATAAGATATCAGTAATACACGGAATGTAAACTTGGCTACACAGGAACTGAATTACAGAACAGAACAGGGTCTCAAATTTAGAAAACCAACTTATGCTTGCTTAAGGGGAAAGGTGAGTTGGGGTGCTGCATAAAACCAGAGATTGAAATGAGCACAGATAAAGTTCCTTAAGCCAAATATGGAATAGACAAGAGCTACTCCTTGCTCAACGAAATGGACTCAACACCGCATATTAAATGCCTAAGAATGTACCTGACTAGTAAGTATCTTAAAACCTATGGATTGCTATGTCTCCGAAAGAGAATCAAGCATGTGTACAGGGGCATAAACGCAGCAGTGATAGGATTGGAGAGGTTCGGTGAGCAAATGAAGACCCTTTGAAGTCATATTGCATGGTACCCATTCCACGGGTTTCAACTACCCAGGTTTAAGGTATTCTTCCTTCAGCTAAAACATGCATGTGGAACCTAGAGTATGATCAACCATGTGATCGGGAGACGTGTTCAAATATGTCTCAGTTTTCGTACCCTGGTACTCGGGTGCAACATTCCAGACGCTTTACTAACACCCTCCCGACTTGGAGAGTCAGTCCCTTTAACCTCCTGTTTGGCCCAGTTTGCAATTTCTGCGGAAGATGAACAGGAATAGCGAGAACCAATGAGAGACTAGCTGGAGGTGTCTGGACGGGCAAATTTAACTCTCATTTCCCACCAGGAAGAGGAATTAACCAAAGGCTCAGCGTGCCGTGCCGGAACCAGATTAGGGCCTGAAGCCATCCTGCGGTGTTGCGGCCAGCTCTAAAGAAAGCGAGTTGAAGAAAGGAGCTCAGGGGTACTGTAATTCACAAACCTGCAGAGTTATAAATGACAGCTATCGTCCAAAAATATACTGAAGTAAGGCTGCCAAGAGGACTTGAAAGCGGGGCAGAATTGCAGGAAACCGATTTCAGGAGGCAGACTGGAATTGCATTGAAAGCATAGGAAAAGAGGCAGAACGTCCACAATGATGCACTTGGCCAAAAAGGGCGTATGCGCTTTTTCCTGAATATATTCAGGAAAAAACGCATACGCCCTTTTTGGCCAACCAAGCAAGCTTGCAAAGGAAATCTGCACTACAATGAAGTCTCACTTCCCCCCGGTCAAAAGGGCCATCTGAAAAAAGTGTAAAATCCAGAAAGGCAGGACAGGCCATGGAGAACTGGGAGCCTTGTTATGCTGATGGGCGGGATGTAAATTGCCAACAGACACTCGGGAGAAGTGTATGGTGTTTCCTGAAACATCTAAAAAACAAAGCAACAGAGCCTAGGGCACTTCCACTTATGGTCCTATAGTTTAGGGAAATTAAAATCAAAAAGACACAGTCACCCCAAAATTTGGGACGCCTCTGTTTACAAGAACCTCGTTTACAGTACAAGTTCAACATCGCAGAAAGTGAAAAATGGATAAAGAAGTTGTGGTATTTACTTACAAAACAATATCTCTCAGCAATGAAATCTATGTCATCAGGCCCTTAGCAGCACAATGAGTGGATTCAGGTATGATGATTCTAACTGAAATAAGTCACACAGAAAAAGAAACATCATAAGATATCAGTAATACACGGAATGTAAACTTGGCTACACAGGAACTGAATTACAGAACAGAACAGGGTCTCAAATTTAGATAACCAACTTATGCTTGCTTAAGGGGAAAGGTGAGTTGGGGTGCTGCATAAAACCAGAGATTGAAATGAGCACAGATAAAGTTCCTTAAGCCAAATATGGAATAGACAAGAGCTACTCCTTGCTCAACGAAATGGACTCAACACCGCATATTAAACGCCTAAGAATGTACCTGACTAGTAAGTATCTTAAAACCTATGGATTGCTATGTCTCCGAAAGAGAATCAAGCATGTGTACAGGGGCATAAACGCAGCAGTGATAGGATTGGAGAGGTTCGGTGAGCAAATGAAGACCCTTTGAAGTCATATTGCATGGTACCCATTCCACGGGTTTCAACTACCCAGGTTTAAGGTATTCTTCCTTCAGCTAAAACATGCATGTGGAACCTAGAGTATGATCAACCATGTGATCGGGAGACGTGTTCAAATATGTCTCAGTTTTCGTACCCTGGTACTCGGGTGCAACATTCCAGACGCTTTACTAACACCCTCCCGACTTGGAGAGTCAGTCCCTTTAACCTCCTGTTTGGCCCAGTTTGCAATTTCTGCGGAAGATGAACAGGAATAGCGAGAACCAATGAGAGACTAGCTGGAGGTGTCTGGACGGGCAAATTTAACTCTCATTTCCCACCAGGAAGAGGAATTAACCAAAGGCTCAGCGTGCCGTGCCGGAACCAGATTAGGGCCTGAAGCCATCCTGCGGTGTTGCGGCCAGCTCAAAAGAAAGCGAGTTGAAGAAAGGAGCTCAGGGGCACTGTAATTCACAAACCTGCAGAGTTATAAATGACAGCTATCGTCCAAAAATATACTGAAGTAAGGCTGCCAAGAGGACTTGAAAGCGGGGCAGAATTGCAGGAAACCGATTTCAGGAGGCAGACTGGAATTGCATTGAAAGCATAGGAAAAGAGGCAGAACGTCCACAATGATGCACTTGGCCAAAAAGGGCGTATGCGTTTTTTCCTGAATATATTCAGGAAAAAACGCATACGCCCTTTTTGGCCAACCAAGCAAGCTTGCAAAGGAAATCTGCACTACAATGAAGTCTCACTTCCCCCCGGTCAAAAGGGCTATCTGAAAAAAGTGTAAAATCCAGAAAGGGAGGACAGGCCATGGAGAACTGGGAGCCTTGTTATGCTGATGGGCGGGATGTATATTGCCAACAGACACTCGGGAGAAGTGTATGGTGTTTCCTGAAACATCTAAAAAACAAAGCAACAGAGCCTAGGGCACTTCCACTTATGGTCCTATAGCTTAGGGAAATTAAAATCAAAAAGACACAGCCACCCCAAAGTTTGGGACGCCTCTGTTTACAAGAACCTCGTTTAGCGTACAAGTTCAACATCGCAGAAAGTGAAAAATGGATAAAGAAGTTGTGGTATTTACTTACAAAGCAATATCACTCAGCAATGAAATCTATGTCATCAGGCCCTTAGCAGCACAATGAGTGGATTCAGGTATGATGATTCTAACTGAAATAAGTCACACAGAAAAAGAAACATCATAAGATATCAGTAATACACGGAATGTAAACTTGGCTACACAGGAACTGAATTACAGAACAGAACAGGGTCTCAAATTTAGAAAACCAACTTATGCTTGCTTAAGGGGAAAGGTGAGTTGGGGTGCTGCATAAAACCAGAGATTGAAATGAGCACAGATAAAGTTCCTTAAGCCAAATATGGAATAGACAAGAGCTACTCCTTGCTCAACGAAATGGACTCAACACCGCATATTAAATGCCTAAGAATGTACCTGACTAGTAAGTATCTTAAAACCTATGGATTGCTATGTCTCCGAAAGAGAATCAAGCATGTGTACAGGGGCATAAACGCAGCAGTGATAGGATTGGAGAGGTTCGGTGAGCAAATGAAGACCCTTTGAAGTCATATTGCATGGTACCCATTCCACGGGTTTCAACTACCCAGGTTTAAGGTATTCTTCCTTCAGCTAAAACATGCATGTGGAACCTAGAGTATGATCAACCATGTGATCGGGAGACGTGTTCAAATATGTCTCAGTTTTCGTACCCTGGTACTCGGGTGCAACATTCCAGATGCTTTACTAACACCCTCCCGACTTGGAGAGTCAGTCCCTTTAACCTCCTGTTTGGCCCAGTTTGCAATTTCTGCGGAAGATGAACAGGAATAGCGAGAACCAATGAGAGACTAGCTGGAGGTGTCTGGACGGGCAAATTTAACTCTCATTTCCCACCAGGAAGAGGAATTAACCAAAGGCTCAGCGTGCCGTGCCGGAACCAGATTAGGGCCTGAAGCCATCCTGCGGTGTTGCGGCCAGCTCAAAAGAAAGCGAGTTGAAGAAAGGAGCTCAGGGGCACTGTAATTCACAAACCTGCAGAGTTATAAATGACAGCTATCGTCCAAAAATATACTGAAGTAAGGCTGCCAAGAGGACTTGAAAGCGGGGCAGAATTGCAGGAAACCGATTTCAGGAGGCAGACTGGAATTGCATTGAAAGCATAGGAAAAGAGGCAGAACGTCCACAATGATGCACTTGGCCAAAAAGGGCGTATGCGTTTTTTCCTGAATATATTCAGGAAAAAACGCATACGCCCTTTTTGGCCAACCAAGCAAGCTTGCAAAGGAAATCTGCACTACAATGAAGTCTCACTTCCCCCCGGTCAAAAGGGCCATCTGAAAAAAGTGTAAAATCCAGAAAGGCAGGACAGGCCATGGAGAACTGGGAGCCTTGTTATGCTGATGGGCGGGATGTAAATTGCCAACAGACACTCGGGAGAAGTGTATGGTGTTTCCTGAAACATCTAAAAAACAAAGCAACAGAGCCTAGGGCACTTCCACTTATGGTCCTATAGCTTAGGGAAATTAAAATCAAAAAGACACAGCCACCCCAAAGTTTGGGACGCCTCTGTTTACAAGAACCTCGTTTAGCGTACAAGTTCAACATCGCAGAAAGTGAAAAATGGATAAAGAAGTTGTGGTATTTACTTACAAAGCAATATCACTCAGCAATGAAATCTATGTCATCAGGCCCTTAGCAGCACAATGAGTGGATTCAGGTATGATGATTCTAACTGAAATAAGTCACACAGAAAAAGAAACATCATAAGATATCAGTAATACACGGAATGTAAACTTGGCTACACAGGAACTGAATTACAGAACAGAACAGGGTCTCAAATTTAGAAAACCAACTTATGCTTGCTTAAGGGTAAAGGTGAGTTGGGGTGCTGCATAAAACCAGAGATTGAAATGAGCACAGATAAAGTTCCTTAAGCCAAATATGGAATAGACAAGAGCTACTCCTTGCTCAACGAAATGGACTCAACACCGCATATTAAATGCCTAAGAATGTACCTGACTAGTAAGTATCTTAAAACCTATGGATTGCTATGTCTCCGAAAGAGAATCAAGCATGTGTACAGGGGCATAAACGCAGCAGTGATAGGATTGGAGAGGTTCGGTGAGCAAATGAAGACCCTTTGAAGTCATATTGCATGGTACCCATTCCACGGGTTTCAACTACCCAGGTTTAAGGTATTCTTCCTTCAGCTAAAACATGCATGTGGAACCTAGAGTATGATCAACCATGTGATCGGGAGACGTGTTCAAATATGTCTCAGTTTTCGTACCCTGGTACTCGGGTGCAACATTCCAGACGCTTTACTAACACCCTCCCGACTTGGAGAGTCAGTCCCTTTAACCTCCTGTTTGGCCCAGTTTGCAATTTCTGCGGAAGATGAACAGGAATAGCGAGAACCAATGAGAGACTAGCTGGAGGTGTCTGGACGGGCAAATTTAACTCTCATTTCCCACCAGGAAGAGGAATTAACCAAAGGCTCAGCGTGCCGTGCCGGAACCAGATTAGGGCCTGAAGCCATCCTGCGGTGTTGCGGCCAGCTCAAAAGAAAGCGAGTTGAAGAAAGGAGCTCAGGGGCACTGTAATTCACAAACCTGCAGAGTTATAAATGACAGCTATCGTCCAAAAATATACTGAAGTAAGGCTGCCAAGAGGACTTGAAAGCGGGGCAGAATTGCAGGAAACCGATTTCAGGAGGCAGACTGGAATTGCATTGAAAGCATAGGAAAAGAGGCAGAACGTCCACAATGATGCACTTGGCCAAAAAGGGCGTATGCGCTTTTTCCTGAATATATTCAGGAAAAAACGCATACGCCCTTTTTGGCCAACCAAGCAAGCTTGCAAAGGAAATCTGCACTACAATGAAGTCTCACTTCCCCCCGGTCAAAAGGGCCATCTGAAAAAAGTGTAAAATCCAGAAAGGCAGGACAGGCCATGGAGAACTGGGAGCCTTGTTATGCTGATGGGCGGGATGTAAATTGCCAACAGACACTCGGGAGAAGTGTATGGTGTTTCCTGAAACATCTAAAAAACAAAGCAACAGAGCCTAGGGCACTTCCACTTATGGTCCTATAGTTTAGGGAAATTAAAATCAAAAAGACACAGTCACCCCAAAATTTGGGACGCCTCTGTTTACAAGAACCTCGTTTACAGTACAAGTTCAACATCGCAGAAAGTGAAAAATGGATAAAGAAGTTGTGGTATTTACTTACAAAACAATATCTCTCAGCAATGAAATCTATGTCATCAGGCCCTTAGCAGCACAATGAGTGGATTCAGGTATGATGATTCTAACTGAAATAAGTCACACAGAAAAAGAAACATCATAAGATATCAGTAATACACGGAATGTAAACTTGGCTACACAGGAACTGAATTACAGAACAGAACAGGGTCTCAAATTTAGATAACCAACTTATGCTTGCTTAAGGGGAAAGGTGAGTTGGGGTGCTGCATAAAACCAGAGATTGAAATGAGCACAGATAAAGTTCCTTAAGCCAAATATGGAATAGACAAGAGCTACTCCTTGCTCAACGAAATGGACTCAACACCGCATATTAAATGCCTAAGAATGTACCTGACTAGTAAGTATCTTAAAACCTATGGATTGCTATGTCTCCGAAAGAGAATCAAGCATGTGTACAGGGGCATAAACGCAGCAGTGATAGGATTGGAGAGGTTCGGTGAGCAAATGAAGACCCTTTGAAGTCATATTGCATGGTACCCATTCCACGGGTTTCAACTACCCAGGTTTAAGGTATTCTTCCTTCAGCTAAAACATGCATGTGGAACCTAGAGTATGATCAACCATGTGATCGGGAGACGTGTTCAAATATGTCTCAGTTTTCGTACCCTGGTACTCGGGTGCAACATTCCAGACGCTTTACTAACACCCTCCCGACTTGGAGAGTCAGTCCCTTTAACCTCCTGTTTGGCCCAGTTTGCAATTTCTGCGGAAGATGAACAGGAATAGCGAGAACCAATGAGAGACTAGCTGGAGGTGTCTGGACGGGCAAATTTAACTCTCATTTCCCACCAGGAAGAGGAATTAACCAAAGGCTCAGCGTGCCGTGCCGGAACCAGATTAGGGCCTGAAGCCATCCTGCGGTGTTGCGGCCAGCTCAAAAGAAAGCGAGTTGAAGAAAGGAGCTCAGGGGCACTGTAATTCACAAACCTGCAGAGTTATAAATGACAGCTATCGTCCAAAAATATACTGAAGTAAGGCTGCCAAGAGGACTTGAAAGCGGGGCAGAATTGCAGGAAACCGATTTCAGGAGGCAGACTGGAATTGCATTGAAAGCATAGGAAAAGAGGCAGAACGTCCACAATGATGCACTTGGCCAAAAAGGGCGTATGCGTTTTTTCCTGAATATATTCAGGAAAAAACGCATACGCCCTTTTTGGCCAACCAAGCAAGCTTGCAAAGGAAATCTGCACTACAATGAAGTCTCACTTCCCCCCGGTCAAAAGGGCTATCTGAAAAAAGTGTAAAATCCAGAAAGGGAGGACAGGCCATGGAGAACTGGGAGCCTTGTTATGCTGATGGGCGGGATGTAAATTGCCAACAGACACTCGGGAGAAGTGTATGGTGTTTCCTGAAACATCTAAAAAACAAAGCAACAGAGCCTAGGGCACTTCCACTTATGGTCCTATAGCTTAGGGAAATTAAAATCAAAAAGACACAGCCACCCCAAAGTTTGGGACGCCTCTGTTTACAAGAACCTCGTTTAGCGTACAAGTTCAACATCGCAGAAAGTGAAAAATGGATAAAGAAGTTGTGGTATTTACTTACAAAGCAATATCACTCAGCAATGAAATCTATGTCATCAGGCCCTTAGCAGCACAATGAGTGGATTCAGGTATGATGATTCTAACTGAAATAAGTCACACAGAAAAAGAAACATCATAAGATATCAGGAATACACGGAATGTAAACTTGGCTACACAGGAACTGAATTACAGAACAGAACAGGGTCTCAAATTTAGAAAACCAACTTATGCTTGCTTAAGGGGAAAGGTGAGTTGGGGTGCTGCATAAAACCAGAGATTGAAATGAGCACAGATAAAGTTCCTTAAGCCAAATATGGAATAGACAAGAGCTACTCCTTGCTCAACGAAATGGACTCAACACCGCATATTAAATGCCTAAGAATGTACCTGACTAGTAAGTATCTTAAAACCTATGGATTGCTATGTCTCCGAAAGAGAATCAAGCATGTGTACAGGGGCATAAACGCAGCAGTGATAGGATTGGAGAGGTTCGGTGAGCAAATGAAGACCCTTTGAAGTCATATTGCATGGTACCCATTCCACGGGTTTCAACTACCCAGGTTTAAGGTATTCTTCCTTCAGCTAAAACATGCATGTGGAACCTAGAGTATGATCAACCATGTGATCGGGAGACGTGTTCAAATATGTCTCAGTTTTCGTACCCTGGTACTCGGGTGCAACATTCCAGACGCTTTACTAACACCCTCCCGACTTGGAGAGTCAGTCCCTTTAACCTCCTGTTTGGCCCAGTTTGCAATTTCTGCGGAAGATGAACAGGAATAGCGAGAACCAATGAGAGACTAGCTGGAGGTGTCTGGACGGGCAAATTTAACTCTCATTTCCCACCAGGAAGAGGAATTAACCAAAGGCTCAGCGTGCCGTGCCGGAACCAGATTAGGGCCTGAAGCCATCCTGCGGTGTTGCGGCCAGCTCAAAAGAAAGCGAGTTGAAGAAAGGAGCTCAGGGGCACTGTAATTCACAAACCTGCAGAGTTATAAATGACAGCTATCGTCCAAAAATATACTGAAGTAAGGCTGCCAAGAGGACTTGAAAGCGGGGCAGAATTGCAGGAAACCGATTTCAGGAGGCAGACTGGAATTGCATTGAAAGCATAGGAAAAGAGGCAGAACGTCCACAATGATGCACTTGGCCAAAAAGGGCGTATGCGTTTTTTCCTGAATATACTCAGGAAAAAACGCATACGCCCTTTTTGGCCAACCAAGCAAGCTTGCAAAGGAAATCTGCACTACAATGAAGTCTCACTTCCCCCCGGTCAAAAGGGCCATCTGAAAAAAGTGTAAAATCCAGAAAGGCAGGACAGGCCATGGAGAACTGGGAGCCTTGTTATGCTGATGGGCGGGATGTAAATTGCCAACAGACACTCGGGAGAAGTGTATGGTGTTTCCTGAAACATCTAAAAAACAAAGCAACAGAGCCTAGGGCACTTCCACTTATGGTCCTATAGCTTAGGGAAATTAAAATCAAAAAGACACAGCCACCCCAAAGTTTGGGACGCCTCTGTTTACAAGAACCTCGTTTAGCGTACAAGTTCAACATCGCAGAAAGTGAAAAATGGATAAAGAAGTTGTGGTATTTACTTACAAAGCAATATCACTCAGCAATGAAATCTATGTCATCAGGCCCTTAGCAGCACAATGAGTGGATTCAGGTATGATGATTCTAACTGAAATAAGTCACACAGAAAAAGAAACATCATAAGATATCAGTAATACACGGAATGTAAACTTGGCTACACAGGAACTGAATTACAGAACAGAACAGGGTCTCAAATTTAGAAAACCAACTTATGCTTGCTTAAGGGTAAAGGTGAGTTGGGGTGCTGCATAAAACCAGAGATTGAAATGAGCACAGATAAAGTTCCTTAAGCCAAATATGGAATAGACAAGAGCTACTCCTTGCTCAACGAAATGGACTCAACACCGCATATTAAATGCCTAAGAATGTACCTGACTAGTAAGTATCTTAAAACCTATGGATTGCTATGTCTCCGAAAGAGAATCAAGCATGTGTACAGGGGCATAAACGCAGCAGTGATAGGATTGGAGAGGTTCGGTGAGCAAATGAAGACCCTTTGAAGTCATATTGCATGGTACCCATTCCACGGGTTTCAACTACCCAGGTTTAAGGTATTCTTCCTTCAGCTAAAACATGCATGTGGAACCTAGAGTATGATCAACCATGTGATCGGGAGACGTGTTCAAATATGTCTCAGTTTTCGTACCCTGGTACTCGGGTGCAACATTCCAGACGCTTTACTAACACCCTCCCGACTTGGAGAGTCAGTCCCTTTAACCTCCTGTTTGGCCCAGTTTGCAATTTCTGCGGAAGATGAACAGGAATAGCGAGAACCAATGAGAGACTAGCTGGAGGTGTCTGGACGGGCAAATTTAACTCTCATTTCCCACCAGGAAGAGGAATTAACCAAAGGCTCAGCGTGCCGTGCCGGAACCAGATTAGGGCCTGAAGCCATCCTGCGGTGTTGCGGCCAGCTCAAAAGAAAGCGAGTTGAAGAAAGGAGCTCAGGGGCACTGTAATTCACAAACCTGCAGAGTTATAAATGACAGCTATCGTCCAAAAATATACTGAAGTAAGGCTGCCAAGAGGACTTGAAAGCGGGGCAGAATTGCAGGAAACCGATTTCAGGAGGCAGACTGGAATTGCATTGAAAGCATAGGAAAAGAGGCAGAACGTCCACAATGATGCACTTGGCCAAAAAGGGCGTATGCGTTTTTTCCTGAATATATTCAGGAAAAAACGCATACGCCCTTTTTGGCCAACCAAGCAAGCTTGCAAAGGAAATCTGCACTACAATGAAGTCTCACTTCCCCCCGGTCAAAAGGGCTATCTGAAAAAAGTGTAAAATCCAGAAAGGGAGGACAGGCCATGGAGAACTGGGAGCCTTGTTATGCTGATGGGCGGGATGTAAATAGCCAACAGACACTCGGGAGAAGTGTATGGTGTTTCCTGAAACATCTAAAAAACAAAGCAACAGAGCCTAGGGCACTTCCACTTATGGTCCTATAGCTTAGGGAAATTAAAATCAAAAAGACACAGCCACCCCAAAGTTTGGGACGCCTCTGTTTACAAGAACCTCGTTTAGCGTACAAGTTCAACATCGCAGAAAGTGAAAAATGGATAAAGAAGTTGTGGTATTTACTTACAAAGCAATATCACTCAGCAATGAAATCTATGTCATCAGGCCCTTAGCAGCACAATGAGTGGATTCAGGTATGATGATTCTAACTGAAATAAGTCACACAGAAAAAGAAACATCATAAGATATCAGGAATACACAGAATGTAAACTTGGCTACACAGGAACTGAATTACAGAACAGAACAGGGTCTCAAATTTAGAAAACCAACTTATGCTTGCTTAAGGGGAAAGGTGAGTTGGGGTGCTGCATAAAACCAGAGATTGAAATGAGCACAGATAAAGTTCCTTAAGCCAAATATGGAATAGACAAGAGCTACTCCTTGCTCAACGAAATGGACTCAACACCGCATATTAAATGCCTAAGAATGTACCTGACTAGTAAGTATCTTAAAACCTATGGATTGCTATGTCTCCGAAAGAGAATCAAGCATGTGTACAGGGGCATAAACGCAGCAGTGATAGGATTGGAGAGGTTCGGTGAGCAAATGAAGACCCTTTGAAGTCATATTGCATGGTACCCATTCCACGGGTTTCAACTACCCAGGTTTAAGGTATTCTTCCTTCAGCTAAAACATGCATGTGGAACCTAGAGTATGATCAACCATGTGATCGGGAGACGTGTTCAAATATGTCTCAGTTTTCGTACCCTGGTACTCGGGTGCAACATTCCAGACGCTTTACTAACACCCTCCCGACTTGGAGAGTCAGTCCCTTTAACCTCCTGTTTGGCCCAGTTTGCAATTTCTGCGGAAGATGAACAGGAATAGCGAGAACCAATGAGAGACTAGCTGGAGGTGTCTGGACGGGCAAATTTAACTCTCATTTCCCACCAGGAAGAGGAATTAACCAAAGGCTCAGCGTGCCGTGCCGGAACCAGATTAGGGCCTGAAGCCATCCTGCGGTGTTGCGGCCAGCTCAAAAGAAAGCGAGTTGAAGAAAGGAGCTCAGGGGCACTGTAATTCACAAACCTGCAGAGTTATAAATGACAGCTATCGTCCAAAAATATACTGAAGTAAGGCTGCCAAGAGGACTTGAAAGCGGGGCAGAATTGCAGGAAACCGATTTCAGGAGGCAGACTGGAATTGCATTGAAAGCATAGGAAAAGAGGCAGAACGTCCACAATGATGCACTTGGCCAAAAAGGGCGTATGCGTTTTTTCCTGAATATATTCAGGAAAAAACGCATACGCCCTTTTTGGCCAACCAAGCAAGCTTGCAAAGGAAATCTGCACTACAATGAAGTCTCACTTCCCCCCGGTCAAAAGGGCTATCTGAAAAAAGTGTAAAATCCAGAAAGGGAGGACAGGCCATGGAGAACTGGGAGCCTTGTTATGCTGATGGGCGGGATGTAAATAGCCAACAGACACTCGGGAGAAGTGTATGGTGTTTCCTGAAACATCTAAAAAACAAAGCAACAGAGCCTAGGGCACTTCCACTTATGGTCCTATAGCTTAGGGAAATTAAAATCAAAAAGACACAGCCACCCCAAAGTTTGGGACGCCTCTGTTTACAAGAACCTCGTTTAGCGTACAAGTTCAACATCGCAGAAAGTGAAAAATGGATAAAGAAGTTGTGGTATTTACTTACAAAGCAATATCACTCAGCAATGAAATCTATGTCATCAGGCCCTTAGCAGCACAATGAGTGGATTCAGGTATGATGATTCTAACTGAAATAAGTCACACAGAAAAAGAAACATCATAAGATATCAGGAATACACAGAATGTAAACTTGGCTACACAGGAACTGAATTACAGAACAGAACAGGGTCTCAAATTTAGAAAACCAACTTATGCTTGCTTAAGGGGAAAGGTGAGTTGGGGTGCTGCATAAAACCAGAGATTGAAATGAGCACAGATAAAGTTCCTTAAGCCAAATATGGAATAGACAAGAGCTACTCCTTGCTCAACGAAATGGACTCAACACCGCATATTAAATGCCTAAGAATGTACCTGACTAGTAAGTATCTTAAAACCTATGGATTGCTATGTCTCCGAAAGAGAATCAAGCATGTGTACAGGGGCATAAACGCAGCAGTGATAGGATTGGAGAGGTTCGGTGAGCAAATGAAGACCCTTTGAAGTCATATTGCATGGTACCCATTCCACGGGTTTCAACTACCCAGGTTTAAGGTATTCTTCCTTCAGCTAAAACATGCATGTGGAACCTAGAGTATGATCAACCATGTGATCGGGAGACGTGTTCAAATATGTCTCAGTTTTCGTACCCTGGTACTCGGGTGCAACATTCCAGACGCTTTACTAACACCCTCCCGACTTGGAGAGTCAGTCCCTTTAACCTCCTGTTTGGCCCAGTTTGCAATTTCTGCGGAAGATGAACAGGAATAGCGAGAACCAATGAGAGACTAGCTGGAGGTGTCTGGACGGGCAAATTTAACTCTCATTTCCCACCAGGAAGAGGAATTAACCAAAGGCTCAGCGTGCCGTGCCGGAACCAGATTAGGGCCTGAAGCCATCCTGCGGTGTTGCGGCCAGCTCAAAAGAAAGCGAGTTGAAGAAAGGAGCTCAGGGGCACTGTAATTCACAAACCTGCAGAGTTATAAATGACAGCTATCGTCCAAAAATATACTGAAGTAAGGCTGCCAAGAGGACTTGAAAGCGGGGCAGAATTGCAGGAAACCGATTTCAGGAGGCAGACTGGAATTGCATTGAAAGCATAGGAAAAGAGGCAGAACGTCCACAATGATGCACTTGGCCAAAAAGGGCGTATGCGTTTTTTCCTGAATATATTCAGGAAAAAACGCATACGCCCTTTTTGGCCAACCAAGCAAGCTTGCAAAGGAAATCTGCACTACAATGAAGTCTCACTTCCCCCCGGTCAAAAGGGCTATCTGAAAAAAGTGTAAAATCCAGAAAGGGAGGACAGGCCATGGAGAACTGGGAGCCTTGTTATGCTGATGGGCGGGATGTAAATTGCCAACAGACACTCGGGAGAAGTGTATGGTGTTTCCTGAAACATCTAAAAAACAAAGCAACAGAGCCTAGGGCACTTCCACTTATGGTCCTATAGCTTAGGGAAATTAAAATCAAAAAGACACAGCCACCCCAAAGTTTGGGACGCCTCTGTTTACAAGAACCTCGTTTAGCGTACAAGTTCAACATCGCAGAAAGTGAAAAATGGATAAAGAAGTTGTGGTATTTACTTACAAAGCAATATCACTCAGCAATGAAATCTATGTCATCAGGCCCTTAGCAGCACAATGAGTGGATTCAGGTATGATGATTCTAACTGAAATAAGTCACACAGAAAAAGAAACATCATAAGATATCAGTAATACACGGAATGTAAACTTGGCTACACAGGAACTGAATTACAGAACAGAACAGGGTCTCAAATTTAGAAAACCAACTTATGCTTGCTTAAGGGGAAAGGTGAGTTGGGGTGCTGCATAAAACCAGAGATTGAAATGAGCACAGATAAAGTTCCTTAAGCCAAATATGGAATAGACAAGAGCTACTCCTTGCTCAACGAAATGGACTCAACACCGCATATTAAATGCCTAAGAATGTACCTGACTAGTAAGTATCTTAAAACCTATGGATTGCTATGTCTCCGAAAGAGAATCAAGCATGTGTACAGGGGCATAAACGCAGCAGTGATAGGATTGGAGAGGTTCGGTGAGCAAATGAAGACCCTTTGAAGTCATATTGCATGGTACCCATTCCACGGGTTTCAACTACCCAGGTTTAAGGTATTCTTCCTTCAGCTAAAACATGCATGTGGAACCTAGAGTATGATCAACCATGTGATCGGGAGACGTGTTCAAATATGTCTCAGTTTTCGTACCCTGGTACTCGGGTGCAACATTCCAGACGCTTTACTAACACCCTCCCGACTTGGAGAGTCAGTCCCTTTAACCTCCTGTTTGGCCCAGTTTGCAATTTCTGCGGAAGATGAACAGGAATAGCGAGAACCAATGAGAGACTAGCTGGAGGTGTCTGGACGGGCAAATTTAACTCTCATTTCCCACCAGGAAGAGGAATTAACCAAAGGCTCAGCGTGCCGTGCCGGAACCAGATTAGGGCCTGAAGCCATCCTGCGGTGTTGCGGCCAGCTCAAAAGAAAGCGAGTTGAAGAAAGGAGCTCAGGGGCACTGTAATTCACAAACCTGCAGAGTTATAAATGACAGCTATCGTCCAAAAATATACTGAAGTAAGGCTGCCAAGAGGACTTGAAAGCGGGGCAGAATTGCAGGAAACCGATTTCAGGAGGTAGACTGGAATTGCATTGAAAGCATAGGAAAAGAGGCAGAATGTCCACAATGATGCACTTGGCCAAAAAGGGCATATGCGTTTTTTCCTGAATATATTCAGGAAAAAACGCATACGCCCTTTTTGGCCAACCAAGCAAGCTTGCAAAGGAAATCTGCACTACAATGAAGTCTCACTTCCCCCCGGTCAAGAGGGCTATCTGAAAAAAGTGTAAAATCCAGAAAGGGAGGACAGGCCATGGAGAACTGGGAGCCTTGTTATGCTGATGTGCGGGATGTAAATTGCCAACAGACACTCCGGAGAAGTGTATGGTGTTTCCTGAAACATCTAAAAAACAAAGCAACAGAGCCTAGGGCACTTCCACTTATGGTCCTATAGCTTAGGGAAATTAAAATCAAAAAGACACAGCCACCCCAAAGTTTGGGACACCTCTGTTTACAAGAACCTCGTTTACAGTACAAGTTCAACATCGCAGAAAGTGAAAAATGGATAAAGAAGTTGTGGTATTTACTTACAAAGCAATATCACTCAGCAATGAAATCTATGTCATCAGGCCCTTAGCAGCACAATGAGTAGATTCAGGTATGATGATTCTAACTGAAATAAGTCACACAGAAAAAGAAACATCATAAGATATCAGGAATACACGGAATGTAAACTTGGCTACACAGGAACTGAATTACAGAACAGAACAGGGTCTCAAATTTAGAAAACCAACTTATGCTTGCTTAAGGGGAAAGGTGAGTTGGGGTGCTGCATAAAACCAGAGATTGAAATGAGCACAGATAAAGTTCCTTAAGCCAAATATGGAATAGACAAGAGCTACTCCTTGCTCAACGAAATGGACTCAACACCGCATATTAAATGCCTAAGAATGTACCTGACTAGTAAGTATCTTAAAACCTATGGATTGCTATGTCTCCGAAAGAGAATCAAGCATGTGTACAGGGGCATAAACGCAGCAGTGATAGGATTGGAGAGGTTCGGTGAGCAAATGAAGACCCTTTGAAGTCATATTGCATGGTACCCATTCCACGGGTTTCAACTACCCAGGTTTAAGGTATTCTTCCTTCAGCTAAAACATGCATGTGGAACCTAGAGTATGATCAACCATGTGATCGGGAGACGTGTTCAAATATGTCTCAGTTTTCGTACCCTGGTACTCGGGTGCAACATTCCAGACGCTTTACTAACACCCTCCCGACTTGGAGAGTCAGTCCCTTTAACCTCCTGTTTGGCCCAGTTTGCAATTTCTGCGGAAGATGAACAGGAATAGCGAGAACCAATGAGAGACTAGCTGGAGGTGTCTGGACGGGCAAATTTAACTCTCATTTCCCACCAGGAAGAGGAATTAACCAAAGGCTCAGCGTGCCGTGCCGGAACCAGATTAGGGCCTGAAGCCATCCTGCGGTGTTGCGGCCAGCTCAAAAGAAAGCGAGTTGAAGAAAGGAGCTCAGGGGCACTGTAATTCACAAACCTGCAGAGTTATAAATGACAGCTATCGTCCAAAAATATACTGAAGTAAGGCTGCCAAGAGGACTTGAAAGCGGGGCAGAATTGCAGGAAACCGATTTCAGGAGGTAGACTGGAATTGCATTGAAAGCATAGGAAAAGAGGCAGAACGTCCACAATGATGCACTTGGCCAAAAAGGGCGTATGCGTTTTTTCCTGAATATATTCAGGAAAAAACGCATACGCCCTTTTTGGCCAACGAAGCAAGCTTGCAAAGGAAATCTGCACTACAATGAAGTCTCACATCCCCCCGGTCAAGAGGGCTATCTGAAAAAAGTGTAAAATCCAGAAAGGGAGGACAGGCCATGGAGAACTGGGAGCCTTGTTATGCTGATGGGCGGGATGTAAATTGCCAACAGACACTCCGGAGAAGTGTATGGTGTTTCCTGAAACATCTAAAAAACAAAGCAACAGAGCCTAGGGCACTTCCACTTATGGTCCTATAGCTTAGGGAAATTAAAATCAAAAAGACACAGCCACCCCAAAGTTTGGGACGCCTCTGTTTACAAGAACCTCGTTTAGCGTACAAGTTCAACATCGCAGAAAGTGAAAAATGGATAAAGAAGTTGTGGTATTTACTTACAAAGCAATATCACTCAGCAATGAAATCTATGTCATCAGGCCCTTAGCAGCACAATGAGTGGATTCAGGTATGATGATTCTAACTGAAATAAGTCACACAGAAAAAGAAACATCATAAGATATCAGTAATACACGGAATGTAAACTTGGCTACACAGGAACTGAATTACAGAACAGAACAGGGTCTCAAATTTAGAAAACCAACTTATGCTTGCTTAAGGGGAAAGGTGAGTTGGGGTGCTGCATAAAACCAGAGATTGAAATGAGCACAGATAAAGTTCCTTAAGCCAAATATGGAATAGACAAGAGCTACTCCTTGCTCAACGAAATGGACTCAACACCGCATATTAAATGCCTAAGAATGTACCTGACTAGTAAGTATCTTAAAACCTATGGATTGCTATGTCTCCAAAAGAGAATCAAGCATGTGTACAGGGGCATAAACGCAGCAGTGATAGGATTGGAGAGGTTCGGTGAGCAAATGAAGACCCTTTGAAGTCATATTGCATGGTACCCATTCCACGGGTTTCAACTACCCAGGTTTAAGGTATTCTTCCTTCAGCTAAAACATGCATGTGGAACCTAGAGTATGATCAACCATGTGATCGGGAGACGTGTTCAAATATGTCTCAGTTTTCGTACCCTGGTACTCGGGTGCAACATTCCAGACGCTTTACTAACACCCTCCCGACTTGGAGAGTCAGTCCCTTTAACCTCCTGTTTGGCCCAGTTTGCAATTTCTGCGGAAGATGAACAGGAATAGCGAGAACCAATGAGAGACTAGCTGGAGGTGTCTGGACGGGCAAATTTAACTCTCATTTCCCACCAGGAAGAGGAATTAACCAAAGGCTCAGCGTGCCGTGCCGGAACCAGATTAGGGCCTGAAGCCATCCTGCGGTGTTGCGGCCAGCTCAAAAGAAAGCGAGTTGAAGAAAGGAGCTCAGGGGCACTGTAATTCACAAACCTGCAGAGTTATAAATGACAGCTATCGTCCAAAAATATACTGAAGTAAGGCTGCCAAGAGGACTTGAAAGCGGGGCAGAATTGCAGGAAACCGATTTCAGGAGGTAGACTGGAATTGCATTGAAAGCATAGGAAAAGAGGCAGAACGTCCACAATGATGCACTTGGCCAAAAAGGGCGTATGCGTTTTTTCCTGAATATATTCAGGAAAAAACGCATACGCCCTTTTTGGCCAACCAAGCAAGCTTGCAAAGGAAATCTGCACTACAATGAAGTCTCACTTCCCCCCGGTCAAAAGGGCCATCTGAAAAAAGTGTAAAATCCAGAAAGACAGGACAGGCCATGGAGAACTGGGAGCCTTGTTATGCTGATGGGCGGGATGTAAATTGCCAACAGACACTCCGGAGAAGTGTATGGTGTTTCCTGAAACATCTAAAAAACAAAGCAACAGAGCCTAGGGCACTTCCACTTATGGTCCTATAGCTTAGGGAAATTAAAATCAAAAAGACACAGCCACCCCAAAGTTTGGGACACCTCTGTTTACAAGAACCTCGTTTACAGTACAAGTTCAACATCGCAGAAAGTGAAAAATGGATAAAGAAGTTGTGGTATTTACTTACAAAGCAATATCACTCAGCAATGAAATCTATGTCATCAGGCCCTTAGCAGCACAATGAGTAGATTCAGGTATGATGATTCTAACTGAAATAAGTCACACAGAAAAAGAAACATCATAAGATATCAGGAATACACGGAATGTAAACTTGGCTACACAGGAACTGAATTACAGAACAGAACAGGGTCTCAAATTTAGAAAACCAACTTATGCTTGCTTAAGGGGAAAGGTGAGTTGGGGTGCTGCATAAAACCAGAGATTGAAATGAGCACAGATAAAGTTCCTTAAGCCAAATATGGAATAGACAAGAGCTACTCCTTGCTCAACGAAATGGACTCAACACCGCATATTAAATGCCTAAGAATGTACCTGACTAGTAAGTATCTTAAAACCTATGGATTGCTATGTCTCCGAAAGAGAATCAAGCATGTGTACAGGGGCATAAACGCAGCAGTGATAGGATTGGAGAGGTTCGGTGAGCAAATGAAGACCCTTTGAAGTCATATTGCATGGTACCCATTCCACGGGTTTCAACTACCCAGGTTTAAGGTATTCTTCCTTCAGCTAAAACATGCATGTGGAACCTAGAGTATGATCAACCATGTGATCGGGAGACGTGTTCAAATATGTCTCAGTTTTCGTACCCTGGTACTCGGGTGCAACATTCCAGACGCTTTACTAACACCCTCCCGACTTGGAGAGTCAGTCCCTTTAACCTCCTGTTTGGCCCAGTTTGCAATTTCTGCGGAAGATGAACAGGAATAGCGAGAACCAATGAGAGACTAGCTGGAGGTGTCTGGACGGGCAAATTTAACTCTCATTTCCCACCAGGAAGAGGAATTAACCAAAGGCTCAGCGTGCCGTGCCGGAACCAGATTAGGGCCTGAAGCCATCCTGCGGTGTTGCGGCCAGCTCAAAAGAAAGCGAGTTGAAGAAAGGAGCTCAGGGGCACTGTAATTCACAAACCTGCAGAGTTATAAATGACAGCTATCTTCCAAAAATATACTGAAGTAAGGCTGCCAAGAGGACTTGAAAGCGGGGCAGAATTGCAGGAAACCGATTTCAGGAGGCAGACTGGAATTGCATTGAAAGCATAGGAAAAGAGGCAGAACGTCCACAATGATGCACTTGGCCAAAAAGGGCGTATGCGTTTTTTCCTGAATATATTCAGGAAAAAACGCATACGCCCTTTTTGGCCAACCAAGCAAGCTTGCAAAGGAAATCTGCACTACAATGAAGTCTCACTTCCCCCCGGTCAAAAGGGCCATCTGAAAAAAGTGTAAAATCCAGAAAGGCAGGACAGGCCATGGAGAACTGGGAGCCTTGTTATGCTGATGGGCGGGATGTAAATTGCCAACAGACACTCGGGAGAAGTGTATGGTGTTTCCTGAAACATCTAAAAAACAAAGCAACAGAGCCTAGGGCACTTCCACTTATGGTCCTATAGCTTAGGGAAATTAAAATCAAAAAGACACAGCCACCCCAAAGTTTGGGACGCCTCTGTTTACAAGAACCTCGTTTACAGTACAAGTTCAACATCGCAGAAAGTGAAAAATGGATAAAGAAGTTGTGGTATTTACTTACAAAGCAATATCACTCAGCAATGAAATCTATGTCATCAGGCCCTTAGCAGCACAATGAGTGGATTCAGGTATGATGATTCTAACTGAAATAAGTCACACAGAAAAAGAAACATCATAAGATATCAGTAATACACGGAATGTAAACTTGGCTACACAGGAACTGAATTACAGAACAGAACAGGGTCTCAAATTTAGAAAACCAACTTATGCTTGCTTAAGGGTAAAGGTGAGTTGGGGTGCTGCATAAAACCAGAGATTGAAATGAGCACAGATAAAGTTCCTTAAGCCAAATATGGAATAGACAAGAGCTACTCCTTGCTCAACGAAATGGACTCAACACCGCATATTAAATGCCTAAGAATGTACCTGACTAGTAAGTATCTTAAAACCTATGGATTGCTATGTCTCCGAAAGAGAATCAAGCATGTGTACAGGGGCATAAACGCAGCAGTGATAGGATTGGAGAGGTTCGGTGAGCAAATGAAGACCCTTTGAAGTCATATTGCATGGTACCCATTCCACGGGTTTCAACTACCCAGGTTTAAGGTATTCTTCCTTCAGCTAAAACATGCATGTGGAACCTAGAGTATGATCAACCATGTGATCGGGAGACGTGTTCAAATATGTCTCAGTTTTCGTACCCTGGTACTCGGGTGCAACATTCCAGACGCTTTACTAACACCCTCCCGACTTGGAGAGTCAGTCCCTTTAACCTCCTGTTTGGCCCAGTTTGCAATTTCTGCGGAAGATGAACAGGAATAGCGAGAACCAATGAGAGACTAGCTGGAGGTGTCTGGACGGGCAAATTTAACTCTCATTTCCCACCAGGAAGAGGAATTAACCAAAGGCTCAGCGTGCCGTGCCGGAACCAGATTAGGGCCTGAAGCCATCCTGCGGTGTTGCGGCCAGCTCAAAAGAAAGCGAGTTGAAGAAAGGAGCTCAGGGGTACTGTAATTCACAAACCTGCAGAGTTATAAATGACAGCTATCGTCCAAAAATATACTGAAGTAAGGCTGCCAAGAGGACTTGAAAGCGGGGCAGAATTGCAGGAAACCGATTTCAGGAGGCAGACTGGAATTGCATTGAAAGCATAGGAAAAGAGGCAGAACGTCCACAATGATGCACTTGGCCAAAAAGGGCGTATGCGCTTTTTCCTGAATATATTCAGGAAAAAACGCATACGCCCTTTTTGGCCAACCAAGCAAGCTTGCAAAGGAAATCTGCACTACAATGAAGTCTCACTTCCCCCCGGTCAAAAGGGCCATCTGAAAAAAGTGTAAAATCCAGAAAGGCAGGACAGGCCATGGAGAACTGGGAGCCTTGTTATGCTGATGGGCGGGATGTAAATTGCCAACAGACACTCGGGAGAAGTGTATGGTGTTTCCTGAAACATCTAAAAAACAAAGCAACAGAGCCTAGGGCACTTCCACTTATGGTCCTATAGTTTAGGGAAATTAAAATCAAAAAGACACAGCCACCCCAAAGTTTGGGACGCCTCTGTTTACAAGAACCTCGTTTACAGTACAAGTTCAACATCGCAGAAAGTGAAAAATGGATAAAGAAGTTGTGGTATTTACTTACAAAACAATATCTCTCAGCAATGAAATCTATGTCATCAGGCCCTTAGCAGCACAATGAGTGGATTCAGGTATGATGATTCTAACTGAAATAAGTCACACAGAAAAAGAAACATCATAAGATATCAGTAATACACGGAATGTAAACTTGGCTACACAGGAACTGAATTACAGAACAGAACAGGGTCTCAAATTTAGAAAACCAACTTATGCTTGCTTAAGGGGAAAGGTGAGTTGGGGTGCTGCATAAAACCAGAGATTGAAATGAGCACAGATAAAGTTCCTTAAGCCAAATATGGAATAGACAAGAGCTACTCCTTGCTCAACGAAATGGACTCAACACCGCATATTAAATGCCTAAGAATGTACCTGACTAGTAAGTATCTTAAAACCTATGGATTGCTATGTCTCCGAAAGAGAATCAAGCATGTGTACAGGGGCATAAACGCAGCAGTGATAGGATTGGAGAGGTTCGGTGAGCAAATGAAGACCCTTTGAAGTCATATTGCATGGTACCCATTCCACGGGTTTCAACTACCCAGGTTTAAGGTATTCTTCCTTCAGCTAAAACATGCATGTGGAACCTAGAGTATGATCAACCATGTGATCGGGAGACGTGTTCAAATATGTCTCAGTTTTCGTACCCTGGTACTCGGGTGCAACATTCCAGACGCTTTACTAACACCCTCCCGACTTGGAGAGTCAGTCCCTTTAACCTCCTGTTTGGCCCAGTTTGCAATTTCTGCGGAAGATGAACAGGAATAGCGAGAACCAATGAGAGACTAGCTGGAGGTGTCTGGACGGGCAAATTTAACTCTCATTTCCCACCAGGAAGAGGAATTAACCAAAGGCTCAGCGTGCCGTGCCGGAACCAGATTAGGGCCTGAAGCCATCCTGCGGTGTTGCGGCCAGCTCAAAAGAAAGCGAGTTGAAGAAAGGAGCTCAGGGGCACTGTAATTCACAAACCTGCAGAGTTATAAATGACAGCTATCGTCCAAAAATATACTGAAGTAAGGCTGCCAAGAGGACTTGAAAGCGGGGCAGAATTGCAGGAAACCGATTTCAGGAGGCAGACTGGAATTGCATTGAAAGCATAGGAAAAGAGGCAGAACGTCCACAATGATGCACTTGGCCAAAAAGGGCGTATGCGTTTTTTCCTGAATATATTCAGGAAAAAACGCATACGCCCTTTTTGGCCAACCAAGCAAGCTTGCAAAGGAAATCTGCACTACAATGAAGTCTCACTTCCCCCCGGTCAAAAGGGCTATCTGAAAAAAGTGTAAAATCCAGAAAGGGAGGACAGGCCATGGAGAACTGGGAGCCTTGTTATGCTGATGGGCGGGATGTAAATTGCCAACAGACACTCGGGAGAAGTGTATGGTGTTTCCTGAAACATCTAAAAAACAAAGCAACAGAGCCTAGGGCACTTCCACTTATGGTCCTATAGCTTAGGGAAATTAAAATAAAAAAGACACAGCCACCCCAAAGTTTGGGACGCCTCTGTTTACAAGAACCTCGTTTAGCGTACAAGTTCAACATCGCAGAAAGTGAAAAATGGATAAAGAAGTTGTGGTATTTACTTACAAAGCAATATCACTCAGCAATGAAATCTATGTCATCAGGCCCTTAGCAGCACAATGAGTGGATTCAGGTATGATGATTCTAACTGAAATAAGTCACACAGAAAAAGAAACATCATAAGATATCAGTAATACACGGAATGTAAACTTGGCTACACAGGAACTGAATTACAGAACAGAACAGGGTCTCAAATTTAGAAAACCAACTTATGCTTGCTTAAGGGGAAAGGTGAGTTGGGGTGCTGCATAAAACCAGAGATTGAAATGAGCACAGATAAAGTTCCTTAAGCCAAATATGGAATAGACAAGAGCTACTCCTTGCTCAACGAAATGGACTCAACACCGCATATTAAATGCCTAAGAATGTACCTGACTAGTAAGTATCTTAAAACCTATGGATTGCTATGTCTCCGAAAGAGAATCAAGCATGTGTACAGGGGCATAAACGCAGCAGTGATAGGATTGGAGAGGTTCGGTGAGCAAATGAAGACCCTTTGAAGTCATATTGCATGGTACCCATTCCACGGGTTTCAACTACCCAGGTTTAAGGTATTCTTCCTTCAGCTAAAACATGCATGTGGAACCTAGAGTATGATCAACCATGTGATCGGGAGACGTGTTCAAATATGTCTCAGTTTTCGTACCCTGGTACTCGGGTGCAACATTCCAGACGCTTTACTAACACCCTCCCGACTTGGAGAGTCAGTCCCTTTAACCTCCTGTTTGGCCCAGTTTGCAATTTCTGCGGAAGATGAACAGGAATAGCGAGAACCAATGAGAGACTAGCTGGAGGTGTCTGGACGGGCAAATTTAACTCTCATTTCCCACCAGGAAGAGGAATTAACCAAAGGCTCAGCGTGCCGTGCCGGAACCAGATTAGGGCCTGAAGCCATCCTGCGGTGTTGCGGCCAGCTCAAAAGAAAGCGAGTTGAAGAAAGGAGCTCAGGGGCACTGTAATTCACAAACCTGCAGAGTTATAAATGACAGCTATCGTCCAAAAATATACTGAAGTAAGGCTTCCAAGAGGACTTGAAAGCGGGGCAGAATTGCAGGAAACCGATTTCAGGAGGTAGACTGGAATTGCATTGAAAGCATAGGAAAAGAGGCAGAACGTCCACAATGATGCACTTGGCCAAAAAGGGCGTATGCGTTTTTTCCTGAATATATTCAGGAAAAAACGCATACGCCCTTTTTGGCCAACCAAGCAAGCTTGCAAAGGAAATCTGCACTACAATGAAGTCTCACTTCCCCCCGGTCAAAAGGGCTATCTGAAAAAAGTGTAAAATCCAGAAAGGGAGGACAGGCCATGGAGAACTGGGAGCCTTGTTATGCTGATGGGCGGGATGTAAATTGCCAACAGACACTCCGGAGAAGTGTATGGTGTTTCCTGAAACATCTAAAAAACAAAGCAACAGAGCCTAGGGCACTTCCACTTATGGTCCTATAGCTTAGGGAAATTAAAATCAAAAAGACACAGCCACCCCAAAGTTTGGGACGCCTCTGTTTACAAGAACCTCGTTTAGCGTACAAGTTCAACATCGCAGAAAGTGAAAAATGGATAAAGAAGTTGTGGTATTTACTTACAAAGCAATATCACTCAGCAATGAAATCTATGTCATCAGGCCCTTAGCAGCACAATGAGTGGATTCAGGTATGATGATTCTAACTGAAATAAGTCACACAGAAAAAGAAACATCATAAGATATCAGTAATACACGGAATGTAAACTTGGCTACACAGGAACTGAATTACAGAACAGAACAGGGTCTCAAATTTAGAAAACCAACTTATGCTTGCTTAAGGGGAAAGGTGAGTTGGGGTGCTGCATAAAACCAGAGATTGAAATGAGCACAGATAAAGTTCCTTAAGCCAAATATGGAATAGACAAGAGCTACTCCTTGCTCAACGAAATGGACTCAACACCGCATATTAAATGCCTAAGAATGTACCTGACTAGTAAGTATCTTAAAACCTATGGATTGCTATGTCTCCGAAAGAGAATCAAGCATGTGTACAGGGGCATAAACGCAGCAGTGATAGGATTGGAGAGGTTCGGTGAGCAAATGAAGACCCTTTGAAGTCATATTGCATGGTACCCATTCCACGGGTTTCAACTACCCAGGTTTAAGGTATTCTTCCTTCAGCTAAAACATGCATGTGGAACCTAGAGTATGATCAACCATGTGATCGGGAGACGTGTTCAAATATGTCTCAGTTTTCGTACCCTGGTACTCGGGTGCAACATTCCAGACGCTTTACTAACACCCTCCCGACTTGGAGAGTCAGTCCCTTTAACCTCCTGTTTGGCCCAGTTTGCAATTTCTGCGGAAGATGAACAGGAATAGCGAGAACCAATGAGAGACTAGCTGGAGGTGTCTGGACGGGCAAATTTAACTCTCATTTCCCACCAGGAAGAGGAATTAACCAAAGGCTCAGCGTGCCGTGCCGGAACCAGATTAGGGCCTGAAGCCATCCTGCGGTGTTGCGGCCAGCTCAAAAGAAAGCGAGTTGAAGAAAGGAGCTCAGGGGCACTGTAATTCACAAACCTGCAGAGTTATAAATGACAGCTATCGTCCAAAAATATACTGAAGTAAGGCTGCCAAGAGGACTTGAAAGCGGGGCAGAATTGCAGGAAACCGATTTCAGGAGGTAGACTGGAATTGCATTGAAAGCATAGGAAAAGAGGCAGAACGTCCACAATGATGCACTTGGCCAAAAAGGGCATATGCGTTTTTTCCTGAATATATTCAGGAAAAAACGCATACGCCCTTTTTGGCCAACCAAGCAAGCTTGCAAAGGAAATCTGCACTACAATGAAGTCTCACTTCCCACCGGTCAAAAGGGCTATCTGAAAAAAGTGTAAAATCCAGAAAGGGAGGACAGGCCATGGAGAACTGGGAGCCTTGTTATGCTGATGGGCGGGATGTAAATTGCCAACAGACACTCCGGAGAAGTGTATGGTGTTTCCTGAAACATCTAAAAAACAAAGCAACAGAGCCTAGGGCACTTCCACTTATGGTCCTATAGCTTAGGGAAATTAAAATCAAAAAGACACAGCCACCCCAAAGTTTGGGACGCCTCTGTTTACAAGAACCTCGTTTAGCGTACAAGTTCAACATCGCAGAAAGTGAAAAATGGATAAAGAAGTTGTGGTATTTACTTACAAAGCAATATCACTCAGCAATGAAATCTATGTCATCAGGCCCTTAGCAGCACAATGAGTGGATTCAGGTATGATGATTCTAACTGAAATAAGTCACACAGAAAAAGAAACATCATAAGATATCAGGAATACACGGAATGTAAACTTGGCTACACAGGAACTGAATTACAGAACAGAACAGGGTCTCAAATTTAGAAAACCAACTTATGCTTGCTTAAGGGGAAAGGTGAGTTGGGGTGCTGCATAAAACCAGAGATTGAAATGAGCACAGATAAAGTTCCTTAAGCCAAATATGGAATAGACAAGAGCTACTCCTTGCTCAACGAAATGGACTCAACACCGCATATTAAATGCCTAAGAATGTACCTGACTAGTAAGTATCTTAAAACCTATGGATTGCTATGTCTCCGAAAGAGAATCAAGCATGTGTACAGGGGCATAAACGCAGCAGTGATAGGATTGGAGAGGTTCGGTGAGCAAATGAAGACCCTTTGAAGTCATATTGCATGGTACCCATTCCACGGGTTTCAACTACCCAGGTTTAAGGTATTCTTCCTTCAGCTAAAACATGCATGTGGAACCTAGAGTATGATCAACCATGTGATCGGGAGACGTGTTCAAATATGTCTCAGTTTTCGTACCCTGGTACTCGGGTGCAACATTCCAGACGCTTTACTAACACCCTCCCGACTTGGAGAGTCAGTCCCTTTAACCTCCTGTTTGGCCCAGTTTGCAATTTCTGCGGAAGATGAACAGGAATAGCGAGAACCAATGAGAGACTAGCTGGAGGTGTCTGGACGGGCAAATTTAACTCTCATTTCCCACCAGGAAGAGGAATTAACCAAAGGCTCAGCGTGCCGTGCCGGAACCAGATTAGGGCCTGAAGCCATCCTGCGGTGTTGCGGCCAGCTCAAAAGAAAGCGAGTTGAAGAAAGGAGCTCAGGGGCACTGTAATTCACAAACCTGCAGAGTTATAAATGACAGCTATCGTCCAAAAATATACTGAAGTAAGGCTGCCAAGAGGACTTGAAAGCGGGGCAGAATTGCAGGAAACCGATTTCAGGAGGTAGACTGGAATTGCATTGAAAGCATAGGAAAAGAGGCAGAACGTCCACAATGATGCACTTGGCCAAAAAGGGCGTATGCGTTTTTTCCTGAATATATTCAGGAAAAAACGCATACGCCCTTTTTGGCCAACCAAGCAAGCTTGCAAAGGAAATCTGCACTACAATGAAGTCTCACTTCCCCCCGGTCAAAAGGGCCATCTGAAAAAAGTGTAAAATCCAGAAAGGCAGGACAGGCCATGGAGAACTGGGAGCCTTGTTATGCTGATGGGCGGGATGTAAATTGCCAACAGACACTCGGGAGAAGTGTATGGTGTTTCCTGAAACATCTAAAAAACAAAGCAACAGAGCCTAGGGCACTTCCACTTATGGTCCTATAGCTTAGGGAAATTAAAATCAAAAAGACACAGCCACCCCAAAGTTTGGGACGCCTCTGTTTACAAGAACCTCGTTTACAGTACAAGTTCAACATCGCAGAAAGTGAAAAATGGATAAAGAAGTTGTGGTATTTACTTACAAAGCAATATCACTCAGCAATGAAATCTATGTCATCAGGCCCTTAGCAGCACAATGAGTGGATTCAGGTATGATGATTCTAACTGAAATAAGTCACACAGAAAAAGAAACATCATAAGATATCAGTAATACACGGAATGTAAACTTGGCTACACAGGAACTGAATTACAGAACAGAACAGGGTCTCAAATTTAGAAAACCAACTTATGCTTGCTTAAGGGGAAAGGTGAGTTGGGGTGCTGCATAAAACCAGAGATTGAAATGAGCACAGATAAAGTTCCTTAAGCCAAATATGGAATAGACAAGAGCTACTCCTTGCTCAACGAAATGGACTCAACACCGCATATTAAATGCCTAAGAATGTACCTGACTAGTAAGTATCTTAAAACCTATGGATTGCTATGTCTCCGAAAGAGAATCAAGCATGTGTACAGGGGCATAAACGCAGCAGTGATAGGATTGGAGAGGTTCGGTGAGCAAATGAAGACCCTTTGAAGTCATATTGCATGGTACCCATTCCACGGGTTTCAACTACCCAGGTTTAAGGTATTCTTCCTTCAGCTAAAACATGCATGTGGAACCTAGAGTATGATCAACCATGTGATCGGGAGACGTGTTCAAATATGTCTCAGTTTTCGTACCCTGGTACTCGGGTGCAACATTCCAGACGCTTTACTAACACCCTCCCGACTTGGAGAGTCAGTCCCTTTAACCTCCTGTTTGGCCCAGTTTGCAATTTCTGCGGAAGATGAACAGGAATAGCGAGAACCAATGAGAGACTAGCTGGAGGTGTCTGGATGGGCAAATTTAACTCTCATTTCCCACCAGGAAGAGGAATTAACCAAAGGCTCAGCGTGCCGTGCCGGAACCAGATTAGGGCCTGAAGCCATCCTGCGGTGTTGCGGCCAGCTCAAAAGAAAGCGAGTTGAAGAAAGGAGCTCAGGGGCACTGTAATTCACAAACCTGCAGAGTTATAAATGACAGCTATCGTCCAAAAATATACTGAAGTAAGGCTGCCAAGAGGACTTGAAAGCGGGGCAGAATTGCAGGAAACCGATTTCAGGAGGTAGACTGGAATTGCATTGAAAGCATAGGAAAAGAGGCAGAACGTCCACAATGATGCACTTGGCCAAAAAGGGCGTATGCGTTTTTTCCTGAATATATTCAGGAAAAAACGCATACGCCCTTTTTGGCCAACCAAGCAAGCTTGCAAAGGAAATCTGCACTACAATGAAGTCTCACTTCCCCCCGGTCAAAAGGGCCATCTGAAAAAAGTGTAAAATCCAGAAAGGCAGGACAGGCCATGGAGAACTGGGAGCCTTGTTATGCTGATGGGCGGGATGTAAATTGCCAACAGACACTCGGGAGAAGTGTATGGTGTTTCCTGAAACATCTAAAAAACAAAGCAACAGAGCCTAGGGCACTTCCACTTATGGTCCTATAGCTTAGGGAAATTAAAATCAAAAAGACACAGCCACCCCAAAGTTTGGGACGCCTCTGTTTACAAGAACCTCGTTTACAGTACAAGTTCAACATCGCAGAAAGTGAAAAATGGATAAAGAAGTTGTGGTATTTACTTACAAAGCAATATCACTCAGCAATGAAATCTATGTCATCAGGCCCTTAGCAGCACAATGAGTGGATTCAGGTATGATGATTCTAACTGAAATAAGTCACACAGAAAAAGAAACATCATAAGATATCAGTAATACACGGAATGTAAACTTGGCTACACAGGAACTGAATTACAGAACAGAACAGGGTCTCAAATTTAGAAAACCAACTTATGCTTGCTTAAGGGGAAAGGTGAGTTGGGGTGCTGCATAAAACCAGAGATTGAAATGAGCACAGATAAAGTTCCTTAAGCCAAATATGGAATAGACAAGAGCTACTCCTTGCTCAACGAAATGGACTCAACACCGCATATTAAATGCCTAAGAATGTACCTGACTAGTAAGTATCTTAAAACCTATGGATTGCTATGTCTCCGAAAGAGAATCAAGCATGTGTACAGGGGCATAAACGCAGCAGTGATAGGATTGGAGAGGTTCGGTGAGCAAATGAAGACCCTTTGAAGTCATATTGCATGGTACCCATTCCACGGGTTTCAACTACCCAGGTTTAAGGTATTCTTCCTTCAGCTAAAACATGCATGTGGAACCTAGAGTATGATCAACCATGTGATCGGGAGACGTGTTCAAATATGTCTCAGTTTTCGTACCCTGGTACTCGGGTGCAACATTCCAGACGCTTTACTAACACCCTCCCGACTTGGAGAGTCAGTCCCTTTAACCTCCTGTTTGGCCCAGTTTGCAATTTCTGCGGAAGATGAACAGGAATAGCGAGAACCAATGAGAGACTAGCTGGAGGTGTCTGGACGGGCAAATTTAACTCTCATTTCCCACCAGGAAGAGGAATTAACCAAAGGCTCAGCGTGCCGTGCCGGAACCAGATTAGGGCCTGAAGCCATCAAGCGGTGTTGCGGCCAGCTCAAAAGAAAGCGAGTTGAAGAAAGGAGCTCAGGGGCACTGTAATTCACAAACCTGCAGAGTTATAAATGACAGCTATCGTCCAAAAATATACTGAAGTAAGGCTGCCAAGAGGACTTGAAAGCGGGGCAGAATTGCAGGAAACCGATTTCAGGAGGCAGACTGGAATTGCATTGAAAGCATAGGAAAAGAGGCAGAACGTCCACAATGATGCACTTGGCCAAAAAGGGCGTATGCGTTTTTTCCTGAATATATTCAGGAAAAAACGCATACGCCCTTTTTGGCCAACCAAGCAAGCTTGCAAAGGAAATCTGCACTACAATGAAGTCTCACTTCCCCCCGGTCAAAAGGGCCATCTGAAAAAAGTGTAAAATCCAGAAAGACAGGACAGGCCATGGAGAACTGGGAGCCTTGTTATGCTGATGGGCGGGATGTAAATTGCCAACAGACACTCGGGAGAAGTGTATGGTGTTTCCTGAAACATCTAAAAAACAAAGCAACAGAGCCTAGGGCACTTCCACTTATGGTCCTATAGCTTAGGGAAATTAAAATCAAAAAGACACAGCCACCCCAAAGTTTGGGACGCCTCTGTTTACAAGAACCTCGTTTACAGTACAAGTTCAACATCGCAGAAAGTGAAAAATGGATAAAGAAGTTGTGGTATTTACTTACAAAGCAATATCACTCAGCAATGAAATCTAT